>NC_082711.1:109348691-109543445 GCF_030144855.1 Hypanus sabinus | reverse complement strand
GGGTCCTGTCTCTGTGTAAAGCCCCGGCACTATGTCCTGTCCCCAAGGAGGGGTCCTGTCTCTGTGTAAAGCCCCAGCCCTATGTCCTGTCCCCAAGGAGGGGTCCTGACTCTGTGTAAAGCCCCAGCCCTATGTCCTGTCCCCAAGGAGGGGTCCTGACTCTGTGTAAATCCCCAGCCCTATGTCCTGTCCCCAAGGAGGTGTCGTGTTTCTGTGTAAAGCTCCGGCCTTATGTCCTGTCCCCAAGGAGGAGTCCTGTCTCTGTGTAAAGCCCCGGCCCTCTGTCGTGTCCCCAAGGAGGGTCCTGACTCTGTGTAAAGCCCGGCCCTCTGTCGTGTCCCCAAGGAGGGGTCCTGTCTCTGTGTAAAGCCCCATCCCTATGTCCTGTCCCCAAGGAGGGGTCCTGACTCTGTGTAAAGCCCCAGCCCTATGTCCTGTCCCCAAGGAGGGGTCCTGTCTCTGTGTAAGCCGCGGCCCTTTGTCCTGTCCCCAAGGAGGGGTCCTGACTCTGTGTAAAGCCCGGGCCCTATGTCCTGTCCCCAAGGAGGGGTCCTGTCTCTGTGTAAAGCCCCATCCCTATGTCCTGTCCCCAAGGAGGGGTCCTGACTCTGTGTAAAGCCCCGGCCCTATGTCCTGTCCCCAAGGAGGAGTCCTGTCTCTGTGTAAAGCCCGGCCCTATGTCCTGTCCCAAGGAGGGGTCCTGACTCTGTGTAAAGCCCTGGCCCTATGTCCTGTCCCCAAGGAGGGGTCCTGTCTCTGTGTAAAGCCCCGGCCTTATGTCTTTTCCCAACAAGGAGTCCTGTCTCTGTGTAAAGCCCTGGCCCTATGTCCTGTCCCCAAGGATGGGTCCTGACTCTGTGTAAAGCCCCGGCCCTATGTCCTTTTCCCAAGGAGATCCTGTCTCTGTGTAAAGCCCGGCCCTATGTCCTGTCCCCAAGGAGGAGTCATGTCTCTGTGTAAAGCCCCAGCCCTATGTCCTGTCGCCAAGGAGGGGTCGTGACTCTGTGTAAAGCCCTGGCCCTATGTCCTGTCCCCAAGGAGGGGTCCTGTCTCTGTGTAAAGCCCCGGCCCTATGTCCTGTCCCCAAGGAGGGGTCCTGACTCTGTGTAAAGCCTGGCCCTATGTCTTGTCCCCAAGGAGGGGTCCTCTCTCTGTGTAAAGCCCCGGCCCTATGTCCTGTCCCCAAGGAGGGGTCCTGACTCTGTGTAAAGCCCCGGCCCTATGTCCTGTCCCCAAGGAGGGGTCCTGTCTCTGTGTAAAGCCGCGGCCCTATGTCCTGTCGCCAAGGAAGGGACCTGTCTCTGTGTAAAGCCCGGCCCTATGTCCTGTCCCCAAGGAGGGGTCCTGACTCTGTGTAAAGCCCTGGCCCTATGTCCTGTCCCCAAGGAGGGGTCCTGTCTCTGTGTAAAGCCCCGGCCCTGTGTCCTGTCCCCAAGGAGGGTCCTGACTCTGTGTAAAGCCCCGGCCCTATGTCCTGTCCCCAAGGAGGGGTCCTGTCTCTGTGTAAAGCCCCGGCCCTATGTCCTGTCGCCAAGGAAGGGACCTGTCTCTGTGTAAAGCCGCGGCCCTATGTCCTTTCCCAAGGAGGGGTCCTGTCTCTGTGTAAAGCCCCAGCCCTATGTCCTGTCCCCAAGGAGGGGTCGTGACTCTGTGTAAAGCCCTGGCCCTATGTCCTGTCCCCAAGGAGGAGTCCTGTCTCTGTGTAAAGCCCCGGCCCTCTGTCGTGTCCCCAAGGAGGGGTCCTGACTCTGTGTAAAGCCCCGGCCCTCTGTCGTGTCCCCAAGGAGGTGTCCTGTCTCTGTGTAAAGCCCCGGCCCTATGTCCTGTCCCCAAGGAGGGGTCCTGACTCTGTGTAAAGCCCCAGCCCTATGTCCTGTCCCCAAGGAGGGGTCCTGTCTCTGTGTAAAGCCCGGCACTATGTCCTGTCCCCAAGGAGGAGTCCTGTCTCTGTGTAAAGCACCGGCCCTATGTCCTGTCCCCAAGGAGGGGTCCTGTCCTCTGTGTAAAGCCCCGGCACTATGTCCTGTCCCCAAGGAGGAGTCCTGTCTCTGTGTAAAGCCCGGCCCTATGTCCTGTCCCCAAGGAGAGGTCCTGTCTCTGTGTAAAGCCCCAGCCCTATGACCTGTCCCCAAGGAGGGGTCCTGACTCTGTGTAAAGCCCCAGCCCTATGTCCTGTACCCAAGGAGGGGTCCTGACTCTGTGTAAAGCCCCGGCACTATGTCCTGTCCCCAAGGAGGAGTCCTGTCTCTGTGTAAAGCCCCGGCCCTATGTCCTGTCCCCAAGGAGAGGTCCTGTCTCTGTGTAAAGCCCCAGCCCTATGTCCTGTCCCCAAGGAGGGGTCCTGACTCTGTGTAAAGCCCCAGCCCTATGTCCTGTCCCCAAGGAGGGGTCCTGACTCTGTGTAAAGCCCCGGCCCTCTGTCGTGTCCCCAAGGAGGGGTCCTGTCTCTGTGTAAAGCCCCATCCCTATGTCCTGTCCCCAAGGAGGGGTCCTGACTCTGTGTAAAGCCCCAGCCCTATGTCCTGTCCCCAAGGAGGGGTCCTGACTCTGTGTAAAGCCCCGGCCCTATGTCCTGTCCCCAAGGAGGAGTCCTGTCTCTGTGTAAACCCCCGGCCCTATGTCCTGTCCCCAAGGAGGGGTCCTGTCTCTGTGTAAAGCCCCGGCACTATGTCCTGTCCCCAAGGAGGAGTCCTGTCTCTGTGTAAAGCCCCGGCCCTATGTCCTGTCCCCAAGGAGGGGTCCTGTCTCTGTGTAAAGCCCCAGCCCTATGTCCTGTCCCCAAGGAGGGTCCTGACTCTGTGTAAAGCCCCGGCCCTATGTCCTGTCCCGAAGGAGGGGTCCTGTCTCTGTGTAAAGCCCCAGCCCTATGTCCTGTCCCCAAGGAGGGGTCCTGACTCTGTGTAAAGCCCCAGCCCTATGTCCTGTCCTCAAGGAGGGGTCCTGACTCTGTGTAAAGCCCCGGCCCTATGTCCTGTCCCCAAGGAGGAGTCCTGTCTCTGTGTAAAGCCCCGGCCCTCTGTCGTGTCCCCAAGGAGGGGTCCTGACTCTGTGTAAAGCCCCGGCCCTCTGTCGTGTCCCCAAGGAGGGGTCCTGTCTCTGTGTAAAGCCCCATCCCTATGTCCTGTCCCCAAGGAGGGGTCCTGACTCTGTGTAAAACCCCAGCCCTTTGTCCTGTCCCCCAAGGAGGGGTCCTGACTCTGTGTAAAGCCCGGGCCTATGTCCTGTCCCCAAGGAGGGGTCCTGTCTCTGTGTAAAGCCCCATCCCTATGTCCTGTCCCCAAGGAGGGGTCCTGACTCTGTGTAAAGCCCAGCCCTATGTCCTGTCCCCAAGGAGGGGTCCTGTCTCTGTGTAAAGCCCCGGCACTATGTCCTGTCCCCAAGGAGGGGTCCTGTCTCTGTGTAAAGCCCCAGCCCTATGTCCTGTCCCAAGGAGGGGTCCTGACTCTGTGTAAAGCCCCAGCCCTATGTCCTGTCCCCAAGGAGGGGTCCTGACTCTGTGTAAAGCCCCAGCCCTATGTCCTGTCCCCAAGGAGGGGTCGTGTCTCTGTGTAAAGCTCCGGCCTTATGTCCTGTCCCAAGGAGGAGTCCTGTCTCTGTGTAAAGCCCCGGCCCTCTGTCGTGTCCCCAAGGAGGGGTCCTGACTCTGTGTAAAGCCCCGGCCCTCTGTCGTGTCCCCAAGGAGGGGTCCTGTCTCTGTGTAAAGCCCCATCCCTATGTCCTGTCCCAAGGAGGGGTCCTGACTCTGTGTAAAGCCCCAGCCCTATGTCCTGTCCCAAGGAGGGGTCCTGTCTCTGTGTAAAGCCGCGGCCCTTTGTCCTGTCCCCAAGGAGGGGTCCTCACTCTGTGTAAAGCCCGGGCCCTATGTCCTGTCCCCAAGGAGGGGTCCTGTCTCTGTGTAAAGCCCCATCCCTATGTCCTGTCCCCAAGGAGGGGTCCTGACTCTGTGTAAAGCCCCGGCCCTATGTCCTGTCCCCAAGAGGAGTCCTGTCTCTGTGTAAAGCCCCGGCCCTATGTCCTGTCCCCAAGGAGGGGTCCTCTCTCTGTGTAAAGCCCCGGCACTATGTCCTGTCCCCAAGGAGGAGTCCTGTCTCTGTGTAAAGCCCCGGCCCTATGTCCTGTCCCCAAGGAGGGGTCCTGTCTCTGTGTAAAGCCCCAGCCCTATGTCCTGTCCCCAAGGAGGGGTCCTGACTCTGTGTAAAGCCCCAGCCCTATGTCCTGTCCCCAAGGAGGGGTCCTGACTCTGTGTAAAGCCCCAGCCCTATGTCCTGTCCCCAAGGAGGGGTCCTGACTCTGTGTAAAGCCCCGGCCCTATGTCTGTCCCCAAGGAGGAGTCCTGTCTCTGTGTAAACCCCGCCCTATGTCCTGTCCCCAAGGAGGGGTCCTGTCTCTGTGTAAAGCCCCGGCACTATGTCCTGTCCCCAAGGAGGAGTCCTGTCTCTGTGTAAAGCCCCGGCCCTATGTCCTGTCCCCAAGGAGGGGTCCTGTCTCTGTGTAAAGCCCCAGCCCTATGTCCTGTCCCCAAGGAGGGGTCCTGACTCTGTGTAAAGCCCCGGCCCTATGTCCTGTCCGAAGGAGGGGTCCTGTCTCTGTGTAAAGCCCCAGCCCTATGTCCTGTCCCAAGGAGGGGTCCTGACTCTGTGTAAAGCCCAGCCCTATGTCCTGTCCTCAAGGAGGGGTCTTGACTCTGTGTAAAGCCCCGGCCCTATGTCCTGTCCCCAAGGAGGAGTCCTGTCTCTGTGTAAAGCCCCCGGCCCTCTGTCGTGTCCCCAAGGAGGGGTCCTGACTCTGTGTAAAGCCCCGGCCCTCTGTCGTGTCCCCAAGGAGGGGTCCTGTCTCTGTGTAAAGCCCCATCCCTATGTCCTGTCCCCAAGGAGGGGTCCTGACTCTGTGTAAAACCCCAGCCCTTTGTCCTGTCCCCAAGGAGGGGTCCTGACTCTGTGTAAAGCCCGGGCCCTATGTCCTGTTCCCCAAGGAGGGGTCCTGTCTCTGTGTAAAGCCCCATCCCTATGTCCTGTCCCCAAGGAGGGGTCCTGACTCTGTGTAAAGCCCCAGCCCTATGTCCTGTCCCCAAGGAGGGGTCCTGTCTCTGTGTAAAGCCCCGGCACTATGTCCTGTCCCCAAGGAGGGGTCCTGTCTCTGTGTAAAGCCCCAGCCCTATGTCCTGTCCCCAAGGAGGGGTCCTGACTCTGTGTAAAGCCCCAGCCCTATGTCCTGTCCCCAAGGAGGGGTCCTGACTCTGTGTAAAGCCCCAGCCCTATGTCCTGTCCCCAAGGAGGGGTCGTGTCTCTGTGTAAAGCTCCGGCCTTATGTCCTGTCCCCAAGGAGGAGTCCTGTCTCTGTGTAAACCCCCGGCCCTATGTCCTGTCCCCAAGGAGGGGTCCTGTCTCTGTGTAAAGCCCCGGCCCTCTGTCGTGTCCCCAAGGAGGGGTCCTGACTCTGTGTAAAGCCCCGGCCCTCTGTCGTGTCCCCAAGGAGGGGTCCTGTCTCTGTGTAAAGCCCCATCCCTATGTCCTGTCCCCAAGGAGGGGTCCTGACTCTGTGTAAAGCCCCAGCCCTATGTCCTGTCCCCAAGGAGGGGTCCTGTCTCTGTGTAAAGCCGCGGCCCTTTGTCCTGTCCCCAAGGAGGGGTCCTGACTCTGTGTAAAGCCCGGCCCTATGTCCTGTCCCCAAGGAGGGGTCCTGTCTCTGTGTAAAGCCCCATCCCTATGTCCTGTCCCCAAGGAGGGGTCCTGACTCTGTGTAAAGCCCCGGCCCTATGTCCTGTCCCCAAGGAGGAGTCCTGTCTCTGTGTAAAGCCCCGGCCCTATGTCCTGTCCCCAAGGAGGGGTCCTGTCTCTGTGTAAAGCCCCAGCCCTATGTCCTGTCCCCAAGGAGGGGTCCTCTCTCTGTGTAAAGCCCCGCACTTATGTCCTGTCCCCAGGAGGAGTCCTGTCTCTGTGTAAAGCCCCGGTCCTATGTCCTGTCCCCAAGGAGGGGTCCTGTCTCTGTGTAAAGCCCGGCCCTGTGTCCTGTCCCCAAGGAGGGGTCCTGACTCTGTGTAAAGCCCCGGCCCTATGTCCTGTCCCCAAGGAGGGGTCCTGTCTCTGTGTAAAGCCCCGGCCTATGTCCTGTCGCCAAGGAAGGGACCTGTCTCTGTGTAAAGCCGCGGCCCTATGTCCTTTCCCCAAGGAGGAGTCCAGTCTCTGTGTAAAGCCCCGGCCCTCTTTCGTGTCCCCAAGGAGGGGTCCTGACTCTGTGTAAAGCCCCGGCCCTCTGTCGTGTCCCCAAGGAGGGGTCCTGTCTCTGTGTAAAGCCCATCCCTATGTCCTGTCCCCAAGGAGGGGTCCTGACTCTGTGTAAAGCCCCAGCCCTTTGTCCTGTCCCCAAGGAGGGGTCCTGACTCTGTGTAAAGCCCGGGCCCTATGTCCTGTCCCCAAGGAGGGGTCCTGTCTCTGTGTAAAGCCCCATCCCTATGTCCTGTCCCCAAGGAGGGGTCCTGACTCTGTGTAAAGCCCCAGCCCTATGTCCTGTCCCCAAGGAGGGGTCCTGTCTCTGTGTAAAGCCCCGGCACTATGTCCTGTCCCAAGGAGGGGTCCTGTCTCTGTGTAAAGCCCCAGCCCTATGTCCTGTCCCCAAGGAGGGGTCCTGACTCTGTGTAAAGCCCAGCCCTATGTCCTGTCCCCAAGGAGGGGTCTGACTCTGTGTAAATCCCCAGCCCTATGTCCTGTCCCCAAGGAGGTGTCGTGTTTCTGTGTAAAGCTCCGGCCTTATGTCCTGTCCCCAAGGAGGAGTCCTGTCTCTGTGTAAAGCCCCGGCCCTCTGTCGTGTCCCCAAGGAGGGGTCCTGACTCTGTGTAAAGCCCCGGCCCTCTGTCGTGTCCCCAAGGAGGGGTCCTGTCTCTGTGTAAAGCCCCATCCCTATGTCCTGTCCCCAAGGAGGGGTCCTGACTCTGTGTAAAGCCCCAGCCCTATGTCCTGTCCCCAAGGAGGGGTCCTGTCTCTGTGTAAAGCCGCGGCCCTTTGTCCTGTCCCCAAGGAGGGGTCCTGACTCTGTGTAAAGCCCGGGCCCTATGTCCTGTCCCCAAGGAGGGGTCCTGTCTCTGTGTAAAGCCCCATCCCTATGTCCTGTCCCCAAGGAGGGGTCCTGACTCTGTGTAAAGCCCCGGCCCTATGTCCTGTCCCCAAGGAGGAGTCCTGTCTCTGTGTAAAGCCCCGGCCCTATGTCCTGTCCCCAAGGAGGGGTCCTGACTCTGTGTAAAGCCCTGGCCCTATGTCCTGTCCCCAAGGAGGGGTCCTGTCTCTGTGTAAAGCCCCGGCCTTATGTCCTTTTCCCAACAAGGAGTCCTGTCTCTGTGTAAAGCCCTGGCCCTATGTCCAGTCCCCAAGGATGGGTCCTGACTCTGTGTAAAGCCCCGGCCCTATGTCCTTTTCCCAAGGAGGAGTCCTGTCTCTGTGTAAAGCCCCGGCCCTATGTCCTGTCCCCAAGGAGGAGTCATGTCTCTGTGTAAAGCCCCAGCCCTATGTCCTGTCGCCAAGGAGGGGTCGTGACTCTGTGTAAAGCCCTGGCCCTATGTCCTGTCCCCAAGGAGGGGTCCTGTCTCTGTGTAAAGCCCCGGCCCTATGTCCTGTCCCCAAGGAGGGGTCCTGACTCTGTGTAAAGCCCTGGCCCTATGTCTTGTCCCCAAGGAGGGGTCCTCTCTCTGTGTAAAGCCCCGGCCCTATGTCCTGTCCCCAAGGAGGGGTCCTGACTCTGTGTAAAGCCCCGGCCCTATGTCCTGTCCCCAAGGAGGGGTCCTGTCTCTGTGTAAAGCCGCGGCCCTATGTCCTGTCGCCAAGGAAGGGACCTGTCTCTGTGTAAAGCCCCGGCCCTATGTCCTGTCCCCAAGGAGGGGTCCTGACTCTGTGTAAAGCCCTGGCCCTATGTCCTGTCCCCAAGGAGGGGTCCTGTCTCTGTGTAAAGCCCCGGCCCTGTGTCCTGTCCCCAAGGAGGGGTCCTGACTCTGTGTAAAGCCCCGGCCCTATGTCCTGTCCCCAAGGAGGGGTCCTGTCTCTGTGTAAAGCCCCGGCCCTATGTCCTGTCGCCAAGGAAGGGACCTGTCTCTGTGTAAAGCCGCGGCCCTATGTCCTTTCCCCAAGGAGGGGTCCTGTCTCTGTGTAAAGCCCCAGCCCTATGTCCTGTCCCCAAGGAGGGGTCGTGACTCTGTGTAAAGCCCTGGCCCTATGTCCTGTCCCCAAGGAGGAGTCCTGTCTCTGTGTAAAGCCCCGGCCCTCTGTCGTGTCCCCAAGGAGGGGTCCTGACTCTGTGTAAAGCCCCGGCCCTCTGTCGTGTCCCCAAGGAGGTGTCCTGTCTCTGTGTAAAGCCCCGGCCCTATGTCCTGTCCCCAAGGAGGGGTCCTGACTCTGTGTAAAGCCCCAGCCCTATGTCCTGTCCCCAAGGAGGGGTCCTGTCTCTGTGTAAAGCCCCGGCACTATGTCCTGTCCCCAAGGAGGAGTCCTGTCTCTGTGTAAAGCACCGGCCCTATGTCCTGTCCCCAAGGAGGGGTCCTGTCTCTGTGTAAAGCCCCGGCACTATGTCCTGTCCCCAAGGAGGAGTCCTGTCTCTGTGTAAAGCCCCGGCCCTATGTCCTGTCCCCAAGGAGAGGTCCTGTCTCTGTGTAAAGCCCCAGCCCTATGACCTGTCCCCAAGGAGGGGTCCTGACTCTGTGTAAAGCCCCAGCCCTATGTCCTGTACCCAAGGAGGGGTCCTGACTCTGTGTAAAGCCCCGGCACTATGTCCTGTCCCCAAGGAGGAGTCCTGTCTCTGTGTAAAGCCCCGGCCCTATGTCCTGTCCCCAAGGAGAGGTCCTGTCTCTGTGTAAAGCCCCAGCCCTATGTCCTGTCCCCAAGGAGGGGTCCTGACTCTGTGTAAAGCCCCAGCCCTATGTCCTGTCCCCAAGGAGGGGTCCTGACTCTGTGTAAAGCCCCGGCCCTCTGTCGTGTCCCCAAGGAGGGGTCCTGTCTCTGTGTAAAGCCCCATCCCTATGTCCTGTCCCCAAGGAGGGGTCCTGACTCTGTGTAAAGCCCCAGCCCTATGTCCTGTCCCCAAGGAGGGGTCCTGACTCTGTGTAAAGCCCCGGCCCTATGTCCTGTCCCCAAGGAGGAGTCCTGTCTCTGTGTAAACCCCCGGCCCTATGTCCTGTCCCCAAGGAGGGGTCCTGTCTCTGTGTAAAGCCCCGGCACTATGTCCTGTCCCCAAGGAGGAGTCCTGTCTCTGTGTAAAGCCCCGGCCCTATGTCCTGTCCCCAAGGAGGGGTCCTGTCTCTGTGTAAAGCCCCAGCCCTATGTCCTGTCCCCAAGGAGGGGTCCTGACTCTGTGTAAAGCCCCGGCCCTATGTCCTGTCCCGAAGGAGGGGTCCTGTCTCTGTGTAAAGCCCCAGCCCTATGTCCTGTCCCCAAGGAGGGGTCCTGACTCTGTGTAAAGCCCCAGCCCTATGTCCTGTCCTCAAGGAGGGGTCCTGACTCTGTGTAAAGCCCCGGCCCTATGTCCTGTCCCCAAGGAGGAGTCCTGTCTCTGTGTAAAGCCCCGGCCCTCTGTCGTGTCCCCAAGGAGGGGTCCTGACTCTGTGTAAAGCCCCGGCCCTCTGTCGTGTCCCCAAGGAGGGGTCCTGTCTCTGTGTAAAGCCCCATCCCTATGTCCTGTCCCCAAGGAGGGGTCCTGACTCTGTGTAAAACCCCAGCCCTTTGTCCTGTCCCCAAGGAGGGGTCCTGACTCTGTGTAAAGCCCGGGCCCTATGTCCTGTCCCCAAGGAGGGGTCCTGTCTCTGTGTAAAGCCCCATCCCTATGTCCTGTCCCCAAGGAGGGGTCCTGACTCTGTGTAAAGCCCCAGCCCTATGTCCTGTCCCCAAGGAGGGGTCCTGTCTCTGTGTAAAGCCCCGGCACTATGTCCTGTCCCCAAGGAGGGGTCCTGTCTCTGTGTAAAGCCCCAGCCCTATGTCCTGTCCCCAAGGAGGGGTCCTGACTCTGTGTAAAGCCCCAGCCCTATGTCCTGTCCCCAAGGAGGGGTCCTGACTCTGTGTAAAGCCCCAGCCCTATGTCCTGTCCCCAAGGAGGGGTCGTGTCTCTGTGTAAAGCTCCGGCCTTATGTCCTGTCCCCAAGGAGGAGTCCTGTCTCTGTGTAAAGCCCCGGCCCTCTGTCGTGTCCCCAAGGAGGGGTCCTGACTCTGTGTAAAGCCCCGGCCCTCTGTCGTGTCCCCAAGGAGGGGTCCTGTCTCTGTGTAAAGCCCCATCCCTATGTCCTGTCCCCAAGGAGGGGTCCTGACTCTGTGTAAAGCCCCAGCCCTATGTCCTGTCCCCAAGGAGGGGTCCTGTCTCTGTGTAAAGCCGCGGCCCTTTGTCCTGTCCCCAAGGAGGGGTCCTCACTCTGTGTAAAGCCCGGGCCCTATGTCCTGTCCCCAAGGAGGGGTCCTGTCTCTGTGTAAAGCCCCATCCCTATGTCCTGTCCCCAAGGAGGGGTCCTGACTCTGTGTAAAGCCCCGGCCCTATGTCCTGTCCCCAAGGAGGAGTCCTGTCTCTGTGTAAAGCCCCGGCCCTATGTCCTGTCCCCAAGGAGGGGTCCTCTCTCTGTGTAAAGCCCCGGCACTATGTCCTGTCCCCAAGGAGGAGTCCTGTCTCTGTGTAAAGCCCCGGCCCTATGTCCTGTCCCCAAGGAGGGGTCCTGTCTCTGTGTAAAGCCCCAGCCCTATGTCCTGTCCCCAAGGAGGGGTCCTGACTCTGTGTAAAGCCCCAGCCCTATGTCCTGTCCCCAAGGAGGGGTCCTGACTCTGTGTAAAGCCCCAGCCCTATGTCCTGTCCCCAAGGAGGGGTCCTGACTCTGTGTAAAGCCCCGGCCCTATGTCCTGTCCCCAAGGAGGAGTCCTGTCTCTGTGTAAACCCCCGGCCCTATGTCCTGTCCCCAAGGAGGGGTCCTGTCTCTGTGTAAAGCCCCGGCACTATGTCCTGTCCCCAAGGAGGAGTCCTGTCTCTGTGTAAAGCCCCGGCCCTATGTCCTGTCCCCAAGGAGGGGTCCTGTCTCTGTGTAAAGCCCCAGCCCTATGTCCTGTCCCCAAGGAGGGGTCCTGACTCTGTGTAAAGCCCCGGCCCTATGTCCTGTCCCGAAGGAGGGGTCCTGTCTCTGTGTAAAGCCCCAGCCCTATGTCCTGTCCCCAAGGAGGGGTCCTGACTCTGTGTAAAGCCCCAGCCCTATGTCCTGTCCTCAAGGAGGGGTCTTGACTCTGTGTAAAGCCCCGGCCCTATGTCCTGTCCCCAAGGAGGAGTCCTGTCTCTGTGTAAAGCCCCGGCCCTCTGTCGTGTCCCCAAGGAGGGGTCCTGACTCTGTGTAAAGCCCCGGCCCTCTGTCGTGTCCCCAAGGAGGGGTCCTGTCTCTGTGTAAAGCCCCATCCCTATGTCCTGTCCCCAAGGAGGGGTCCTGACTCTGTGTAAAACCCCAGCCCTTTGTCCTGTCCCCAAGGAGGGGTCCTGACTCTGTGTAAAGCCCGGGCCCTATGTCCTGTCCCCAAGGAGGGGTCCTGTCTCTGTGTAAAGCCCCATCCCTATGTCCTGTCCCCAAGGAGGGGTCCTGACTCTGTGTAAAGCCCCAGCCCTATGTCCTGTCCCCAAGGAGGGGTCCTGTCTCTGTGTAAAGCCCCGGCACTATGTCCTGTCCCCAAGGAGGGGTCCTGTCTCTGTGTAAAGCCCCAGCCCTATGTCCTGTCCCCAAGGAGGGGTCCTGACTCTGTGTAAAGCCCCAGCCCTATGTCCTGTCCCCAAGGAGGGGTCCTGACTCTGTGTAAAGCCCCAGCCCTATGTCCTGTCCCCAAGGAGGGGTCGTGTCTCTGTGTAAAGCTCCGGCCTTATGTCCTGTCCCCAAGGAGGAGTCCTGTCTCTGTGTAAACCCCCGGCCCTATGTCCTGTCCCCAAGGAGGGGTCCTGTCTCTGTGTAAAGCCCCGGCCCTCTGTCGTGTCCCCAAGGAGGGGTCCTGACTCTGTGTAAAGCCCCGGCCCTCTGTCGTGTCCCCAAGGAGGGGTCCTGTCTCTGTGTAAAGCCCCATCCCTATGTCCTGTCCCCAAGGAGGGGTCCTGACTCTGTGTAAAGCCCCAGCCCTATGTCCTGTCCCCAAGGAGGGGTCCTGTCTCTGTGTAAAGCCGCGGCCCTTTGTCCTGTCCCCAAGGAGGGGTCCTGACTCTGTGTAAAGCCCGGGCCCTATGTCCTGTCCCCAAGGAGGGGTCCTGTCTCTGTGTAAAGCCCCATCCCTATGTCCTGTCCCCAAGGAGGGGTCCTGACTCTGTGTAAAGCCCCGGCCCTATGTCCTGTCCCCAAGGAGGAGTCCTGTCTCTGTGTAAAGCCCCGGCCCTATGTCCTGTCCCCAAGGAGGGGTCCTGTCTCTGTGTAAAGCCCCAGCCCTATGTCCTGTCCCCAAGGAGGGGTCCTCTCTCTGTGTAAAGCCCCGGCACTATGTCCTGTCCCCAAGGAGGAGTCCTGTCTCTGTGTAAAGCCCCGGTCCTATGTCCTGTCCCCAAGGAGGGGTCCTGTCTCTGTGTAAAGCCCCGGCCCTATGTCCTGTCCCCAAGGAGGGGTCCTGTCTCTGTGTAAAGCCCCAGCCCTATGTCCTGTCCCCAAGGAGGGGTCCTGACTCTGTGTAAAGCCCCGGCCCTATGTCCTGTCCCGAAGGAGGGGTCCTGTCTCTGTGTAAAGCCCCAGCCCTATGTCCTGTCCCCAAGGAGGGGTCCTGACTCTGTGTAAAGCCCCGGCCCTATGTCCTGTCCCCAAGGAGGGGTCCTGACTCTGAGTTCTGTGTTCCAAGTATCAAGTCCTAGCCCCCAGACCCTGGGTCCCAGCCTACTCCTGGGCCTGAATTCTTGTCCATTATGCCTATTCCTGCTTTCTCTTTGGTCTGCTTGATTTCTCTCTGTTCTATCCTTGTGTCATGGCTCTTCTTGCAAATAGTAATAAACTCTATTTAGTTAACGTTACAAAACGTGTTTGGGTCCTGCATTTGGGCTCTCCTCCAGCACCCTTTCCCCCTTCACATTGTGACACACTACACTGTGATACACTACACTACACATTGAGATACACTTCTCAATAAATAAGTAAATAGTAAATCTGATTCTGATTCTCATCTTAAGAGGAGTTTGATGTTTTACTTTGAATAGCAATGTGAAATATCAAATGTTGACTATTTTTTAATTTAACACAGAATAGGCCTTCTGGCTCTTTGAGCCATGTTACCCCAGCAACACCCAATGACCACAATTTAACCGTAACTTAATCACGGGGCAATGTACAGTAACTGATTCACCTACCCAGTATGTCTTTGGACTGTGGGGGGGAGCTGGAGAACCCAGAGAAAAGCCATGCATTTCCCAGGGAGGACTCCTTACGGAGGATGGAACTCTGAACTCAGGTGAGCTGTGCTATGAAAGCGAGGCGCTAGCCACCACATTCCCATGGCATCCCTACCTCTCCACAAATCTCCACATGTGTGAAGATTTCTCAGACTCTTCTAGTGCTTCTTCACCGTTCAGCACTGAAGCATTGTTTTCACCATAAAACAGAGAGGCAGAATTAGGCCATTCAGCCCATTGAGTCTGCTCCACCATTCCATCATGGCTGATTTTAAAGTCAAAGTACATTTGTAGTCGAAGCATGTAGACAGTATATTGCCATACTCAAACTTGAGATACATTTTCTTGCAGGAATTTATAGGAAACTAAAGAAATACAATAGAATTTATGAAAAACTATACATAAAGAAAGACAGAGAAACAACCAATGGGCAAAAGAAGACAAAGTATGCGAACAAAAAAAATACTGAGGATATGAGTTGTATAGACCTTGAGAATGAGTCTGTTGGATATGGAATCAGTGCAGAGTTGAGATGAGTGCAGTTAATTTCCCTCTCAACCCAATTGTCCTGCCTTCTCCCCATTACCTTTGAGACCCTGACTAATCAAGAACCCATTGTACTCTGTTTAAATATAGTCAATAAGTTAGCCTCCACTTTAAATATACTCAAAACTTGGTGTCCACAGTCATCTGTTGCAATGAGTTCCTCTGATTAACTACCCCTGGCTTAAGAAATTCCTTCTCAACTCTGTTCTAAATGCATGTCCCTCTATTCTGATGCTGTGCCTTCTGCTTCTAGAATCTTCTAACATAGGAAATGCCCTCTCCACATCCACGCTGTCTGCGCCTTTCAATAGTGGATAGGTTTCAATGCGATCCCCCTTGTTCTTATAAACTCTACTGAGTACAGGCCCAGAGCTATCAAAAGCTCCCCATACATTAACCCTTTCAGTCCCAGAATCATTCACTGGACCCGCTCCATGTTAGCACATCTTTTCTTGGATAAGGGGCCCAAAACTGCTCACAATACTCCAAGAGTAGCCTGAACAATGCCTTATAAAAATCCTCAGCATTATACTGTTGCTGTTATATTCTAGTTCTCTTGAAATGAATTCCATATATTCACTACCCTCTGGCTAAAGAAGTTCCTCCCTATCTCTGTTCTAAATGGTCGTCCCTCCATTCTGAGGAGTGGAGGCCAAGTCACCGTGTATATTTCAAGTGGAGGTTGACAGGTCCTTGTCAGGATGTCGAAGATTATGGGGAGAGGGTAGCAGAATGGGATTGAGAGGGATAATACATCAGCAATTTTGGATATTGGAGAGTGTCAGGGGCAGAAGTGATTGAAGTGTCATTACTAGGGAGAAGGTTCTTGGGAAACAGAAGGGTCTGACGGAACAGATGGATTACACCCCAGGATTCCAAAAGAGATGGCTAAAGAGATTGTGGAGACATTAGCAATGATCTTTCAAGAATCAGTTGACTTGTTCTGGAGGAATGGAAGATTGCAAATGTCACTCAGGAAGGGGGAGAGCAGAAGACAGGAAGTCATAGGCCAGTTAGTCTGAACTCAGTGACTGGAAAAATGCTGGAGTCAATTGTTACGAATTTCGAGGTACTTGGAGGCACATGATAAAATAGGATGGTCAGCTTGGTTTCCTCAGGGGAAAATCTTGCCTGACAAACCTGTTGTAATGCTTTGAGGAAGTAACAAGCAGGATAGACTAAGGAGAATCGTTGGATGTTGTGTCCCTGGACTTTCAGAAGGCATTTGACAAGGTGGCTCACATGAGGCTGCTTAACAAGTTAAGAGCCCATGGTATTGTAGGAAAGGTTCTAGCATAGATAGAGCATTGGCTAGTCAGCAAGAGGCAAAATGTAGGAATAAAGTGAGCCTTTTCTGATTGGCTGTCAGTAACCAGTGGTGTCCCACAGGGGTTTGTATTGGGACTGCTTCTTTTTACGTTATTTGTCAGTAACTTGGATAATGGAATAGAGAACTTTCTGGCAAAGTTAGGTGGAAGGGCAGGTAGTTTTGAGGAAGCAGAGAAACTCAGGAGTGCAAATGCTTTGTTAGCATTAATTTCAAGAGGACTAGAATATAAAAGCAAGGATGTAATGTTCAGGCTTCAGGAAACACTGGTGAGACCTCACTTGGAATATTGTGAGTAATTTGAGCCCCTTGTCTCAGGAAGGACGTGCTGAAGCTGGAGAGGATTCAAAGGAGGCTCATGAAAATGATTGCTGCATTGAATAGCTTGTCATTTGATGGCTCTGAGCTTGTATGCACCAGAATTCAGAAGAATGAGGAGCGACCTCATTGAAATCTATCGAATGATGAAAGGCCTTGATAGAGTGGACTTGGTGAGGACGTTTCCAATGATGGGAGAGTCTAAGATCAGAGGACGCAGCCTCAGAATAAATGGACAACCTTTTAGAGTGGAGTTGGGAAGGAATTGATTGAGGTTGAGTGAACTTGGCCTTTTCTCCTTGGAATGAAGGAGCATGAGAGGTCTCCTGATCAAGGTGTATAAGATGATGAGAGGCATTGATCATGTGAATAGTCAGAGGCTTTTTCCCAGGGCTAAAATGGCTAGTACAAGAGGGCACCATTTTAAGGTGCTTGGAAGCAGGTACACAGGAGATGTCAGGGGTAAGTTCTTATGCAGGGAGTGGTGAGTGCGTGGAATGGGCTGCTGGCGACAGTAGTGGAGGTGGATACGATAGGGTCTTTTAAGAGACTCCTGGATAGGTACACGGAGCTTAGAAAAATAGAGGGCTATAGGTAACCCTAGGTAATTTCTAAAGTAAGTACATGTTTGGCACACCAATGTGAGCTGAAGGGCCTGTATTGTGTTGTAGGCTTTCTATGTTCTATGCTTTCTAAGAATTTTTTTTTTAGCCAGTGAGTGGTGAATCTGTGGAATTCTTTGTCACAGGCAGCTGTGGAGGCCAGGTCTTTATGTATATTTAAGGCAGAGTTTGGTAGATTCTTGACTAGTCAGGGTATGAAGGGATACGGGGAGAAGGCAGGAGATTGGGATTGAGGGGAAATGCATCAGCCGTGATGAACGGGAGGAGTGGACTCATGGTCTAATTCTGTTCCTCTTATGATGGAATAGTGGAACAGACTCAATGGGCTGAATGGCCTAATTCTGCTCCTATGTCATATGGTGTTATAATAACTCAAATTACCATGCATTACAACAGTGGTGTGCAGAAGAGCATCTCTGAGCACACAACACCTTGTGCCTATAGTAGCAGAAGACCACCAATATAAAACCATAAGATATAGGAGTAGAGGTAGGCCATTCAGCCCATCGAGTCTGCTCCACCATTCAAGCATGGGCTGATCCAATTCTTCCAGTCATCCTCACTCTCCTGCCTTCTTCCCTTGCCCTTTGGTGCATTCACCCCATATCGTTTGATGCCCTCAGTGTACAGGACTGCATTTTTCTTATTGTCATTTATGGTATATTTTATGCATTGCAACGTACTGCTGCCACACATCAAGACATTTCGCGACATCTGTCAGTGATAATAATGCTGATCCTGGGATGACCACGGAGACATTCCTCCAGCCCTCCAAGTATGGAGTTTTCCCGTACAACATACAACTGTGCAGACTATCCCACCGACAGCAGCCTCGTTTAAATTCCAATGCAGGAGGGGCAGAGAGAGGGAGAGAAAAAATAGATGAGTGGGTAACATGAAAAGGCACCCAAAAGACTTTAATAACCATAAAAATAGTTAAAGGGTTTTCCAAGGATGGGAGAGGTCAGTTAAGGACCCAGAAAGGGAATTATTTTGAGGAGGGAATGGGTGTGGATGAGATACTAAATAAACACTTTGCATGACAGGCCTCAGAGAACTTCACTACCAGTGCAGAAATAAAAGAGGATATAGTGATATTGTGTGAAATAAAAATAGATAAAACTATGTATTTATAGTAGAAAAGTTTCCCACTGCTGTATGAAGTATCCCAAATCACACGAGTATGAGGGAAAAAACTGAAACTGAACTGTGGTCACAATTTTCAAATCTTTCTCAGACATTGGCGATGCGGGTGGAAGGTGTGGGTGGTGATGTCCGAGGGGTAGGCGCCGGCAAATACTGCAGCCCTGTTTAAATGAGGGAAGAGAGGGGGAGCAGGGGATTGAGGTGAGAAAGAGAGAGAGGGTAAAAGAGGTAAAAGAGGGAGTGAGAGAGAGTGGAAGAGAGAACAGGTGAGAGAGCACAAAAAGGAGTAAGAAAGAGCAAGGGAGAGGGGCAGAGAGAGTGAATGAAAGACCAAGAGAGAGAGGGAGAGAGCGAGAGTGGGGGGGTGGAGAGTGAGAGAGACGGGAGAGGAAAGAGGCAAAGAAAGAAAGGGAGAGTGAGAAAAGAGAGTGGGGGAGAGAGGGGGGTAGTGATAAGCATGGTCTAGAGGTTCCGACCAAACACTAGAATGGGAAAGAAATGAGGTCCAAGTGACTTAGGCCGTGGAATGATTGTTGGTGCCAGATGGCGTGGTTTGGGTGTCTCAGCAACTGCTGATCTCCTGGGATTGTCATGCACAGCAGTCCCTAGAGTAACTCAAGTAAGCACACATTACAACAGTGTGCAGAAGGGCTTCTCTGGACACACAACACACCGAACCTTGAAGTGGACAGGCTATGGTAAAGAAGACTCAGTGGCCACTTTGTTACGTACAGGAGATACCTGATTGCAGTATCTGCAGTTTTTTGTATCTCCAACATCCAAACCATTTGTTTGAATGATGGTGGTTAATTTACAGCCAGAGAAAATTAAGCCCCTTTTCTTTAGACATATGGTAGGAATGTTTACATCACATAACACTATGAAAATGCCCTGTGAAAGGAGCAGTCAGCCGTCATTTTATGCTTCATGCTCTGATGAGGATGATAACAGTCATAAAAAGGGCTTTGGGCACATTGGCATTCATAAATCAATGTACTGAGTACAGGAGCTGAAATGTTATGTTGAAGTGAGGCCAGATTTGAAGTATTGGGTCCAGTTCTGGTCACCTAGCTACAGAAAAGCTATCAATAAATTTGAAAGGCTGCTGAGAAAATTTACAAAGATGTTGGTCTCGAGTTATGGGGAAGGTTGAATAGGTTAGAACTTTATTCCCTAGAGCATAGGAGAATAAAAGAAAATTTGATAGTATACCAAATTCAACTTCTCACCCTTCAGTGGTTCAATTTAATGTCAGAGACTGTATACAGTATACAACCAGAAATTGTTACTCTTCACAGACATTCACGAAACCCAAAAACCCAAACAATGAATAAGAAAAACATCAGAACCCAAAGCCCCCTCCCGCTCACAGCAGCAAATGCATTGACCCTCCCTCCCCCTGCACCATCCCCACTCCACCCATCATGCAAGCCACCGCAAAAGAAGCCCCCAAAGATACCTTGATCCAGACTAGCAAAATCTATAGTGCATCCCAAGAACTCGGTATCTCAGAGAGGTTCCCTACCACCAGCTCCTACAACAACAACAAGAACGGGAGACCAACAGCTCACTGTTTCAGTGAAACAATCTTCCACACTACTTCTCTGTGCACTCGCGCCCCCTCCCGCCAACTCAAGGACCGACAGGCTCTCACTCACCATCAAAGAGAGAGAGAGAGAGGGTTGCTCGAGAGCAGGGGCCCTCTCCCAACAGCAGCGCACACCGCCTGCTGGCTCAATGTTTCAGTCTCCTGCGATGCTTCAGTCGGTAAAATCAGCAAGGAGTTGGGTTGTCCACGTCTTTCAGGCTGCACCCAGAGAAATGCCAGGCCGCTCGATGAGTCAGAGAACAAGAACCTACCACTCAGGGAGAACTCTGAGCTGCAGCTGTAGACCACGGACTCCGTCAGGACCCCAGGCAGCTGGAAAACAGAAAAACGATATGAGAAAAGAAGAAGAAACTGTTTCACTGACAAACTGGAAGAAGTCACCTGGGTCTGCAAAAACCTCTGGAGCCATCTTTTCCAGTTCTATGAGGGGCGTAGATAGGGTTAGGCGGCAGCTTGGAAGTACGTCTCTACCAAAGGAGGTGTAAAGCACCCCTTTCCCCCACAGCAAGGAGTAGCACCCGCTTAGACTCCCCCCGATCAGGGTCACATGAAGGTGGTGCATGGTCATATGAGTAGCTGGTCCTGGTTATGGTAGAAAACTTTTCCAAGAACAATCATGGAAAGAGCATGACCACCCATGTTGCACGACACGATGATGGATAGGTAGAATAAATACAAGCTAGCTTTTTCCACAGAGGTTGGGAGAAACTAGATCTGAAGTTTGTGGGATAAGGGGAATATGAGGGGGAACTTCTTCACTCAGAGGGTGAAGTGAGTGTGCAATGAGCTGCCAGCGCGAGTGCTGGATGTGAGTTCAATTGCAATATTTAAGAGAAGTTTGGATAGGGGGTGGTGGCATGAAGGGGTATAGTCCAGGTGCTGATCGATGGGAGTGGGCAGAATGATAGGTCAGTATGGACTAGATGGACTGAAGGGCCAGTTTCTCTGCTGTGGGGCTGTATGACTCTATAACTCTTTGAACCCGTTCAGATTAAAGCAAGAACGCTGTCTGCTGAGTCACAGCTGATACACAGATCATTAAATCGTGGTGAAGGAATCTAATTCACTCAGGGATCAAACATTTTTTTTGCGCTCAAACACGGACTGGTGTACCACAATGTGAAACTTTATCAATCTATTGGGATTTGAAAGTGGGCTGGAGTTACAGAAATTATTTAGTTACAAAGGGAGCTGTGAATTGTGGCGAACTTGTCTCTCACAAACACCATCATCTCTGTTTCTGTTGTAAACAAGCAGAGATTATCAGCACTCTTTGAAACGCATAAATTTACTTTATGGTTTCCATCTGGTGTTTTGTGAAAGCCATCTCAGCGTTGGGATCCCTGGAGGAAATAATCCAGTAACAGACTAAACAAAACAATCGCTTCACAGTCATGAAGTTTATACGCTTGAACCTTGGTGGGGGAGTGGGAGTGGGAAGCTCGCTGGGCCCACAGTGCAGTTCGGGTTTGAGAAGCACTTTTGTTTACGAGTTGAATCAGAGAGCCAAAGATACCGCTTCTCCAGCTAGGAACATGGTCTCAGTGGGCAAATTTCCTCTAAGTTTTGTCTCGGTCATGTAGAGCATAGAGCAGTGCAGCACAGGGACAGGCCCTTTGGCCTACAATGTTGTGCCAAACCAAATTAGAAATCAAATGGCCAACTAAACCAGTCACAATGTCTATATCCTTCTAATGTACCTGTCTCTATCACTACCTCAGGCAACATACTCCAGAGCCACCCACAACTCTCTGTGTAAAAAACATTCCCCTCATAACTCCTTTGAACTTACCCCCCTCCCCCCACCATCCTCACCGGTATTAGGCATTTCTACCCTTGGAAAAATAGACTGTTGCTCCACTCTATCTATGCCTCTCATGATCTTTTATACCTCTATCAGATCTCAACTCAACTTCCACCGCTCCAGGGAAAACAGCCTCTCGTGATCCAGGCAGCATCCTGGTAAACCTCTTCTGCGCCCTCTGCAAAGCCTCGACATCCTTCCTATAATGGGGCAACCAGATCTGAATGCAATACTCACGATGAGGCCCAACTAGAGAGTTGCTTGGTCTTTTCCCTACCTGACCCTACATTCCCTGAAGTTCCCTACTGTGCCTCCTCTGTCTTTTACTTTTCACATGTTCAGGGAGAGACCACAAGACACGGGAGTAGAAATAGGCCATTTGGCCCTTCATAGCTGAATTATTATCCCTCTCAACCACATTCTCCTGCCTTCTCCCTTGACACCTTTAATAATCAAGAACCTATCAACATCCTCTTTCGATATACCCCATGACTTGGCCTCCACAGCTGTCTGTAGCAATGAAATCCACAGATTCACCATCCTCTGATCAAAAAATTACTCATCATCGTTGTTGTAAAGGGACATCTTTCTATTCTGAGCCTGTGCCCTCTGGTCCTCAACTCCCCCACTTCTCCTGTGGTGATATTGAGTTTGATGACTTTGAAGTTCTGAACACAAGTGGAGACCTTGAGCCTGATGAAATAAGCTAGCTACAGGTACATTCACTAAAGGGAGGTTATACTGTAACTACCCAATCTTCAAAGGCTCATTCATTTCCCTGTTTATTCTCCATGACATGTTTAGCTTCCAATACCCACTATTTGAATGGTAGGATTCTTCCATGAACTATTCGACCTTGCTATCTCTCTCGGATACGCCATGGCCTTGTTCCACAAAAATCATGAACACAGCACTGTCCATCATCAAAACCAGCCTCCCTACCTACCTTGGGAAAACAAGCAACATAATCAAGGGTGGCCATTTTATCTTCTTCCATGTCCTGTTGTGCAGAAAATTGTGAAATGTGAAAGTCAGAATCAGAATCAGGTATAATATTACTGGCATATGTCATGACATTTGTTGGTTTGTGGTGGCAGTACAATGCAATACCTAATAATAAAAATTATAAATAACAATAAGAAGTGTATGTTGTATGGCTAAAAATACAATTAAATAAGTTCACAAAAAGTAGTGAGGTAGCGTTCATAGGTTCATTGTTCATTCACAAATCTGATGGCAGAGGGGAAGAAGCTGTTCCTGAAGTGTTGAGTGTGCGTCAGCAGGACACGCACTCAACATCGAACATAGAATACACAAGAACTACATATAGAACTACAACACAATACAAGCACTTGGACCCACAATGTTGTTCTGACGTTTCATATGTCAGGTTGATTTTTAAAGACTTAATTTCAGCACTTAACACCATCATGCCACAGAAGCTGGAGGGAAACTGCCCTTGCTGGGTCTCAGTGCCTCCCTCTGTAACTGGATTCTTGACTTCTTAACAGGAAGGCCACAGTCAATCTCTCATCCCATTATGCTGAGCACTGGCGCTCCTCAGTGCCGCGTGCTCAGCCCGCTGCTGTTCACACTGCTGACCGGTGACTGTGCCGCAGGATTCAGCTCAAACTGTGACGTCAAGTTTGCGGATGGCACAACAGTGGCTGGTCTCATGGTAACGACGATGACGAGTCGGAGTACAGAGGGGAAGTGGAGTGTCTGGTGGACTGGTGTGAGAACAACAACCCAAGTCTGAACGTGGAGATGTTCAAGGAAATGATTGTGGACTTTAGGATGGTGCAGATGAATCATATCCCTTGGCGAATACATGGCTCCTCCATAGAGAGCTCTTGGGAGTTCACATCATGGACGACCTCACCTTCTCACTCAGCGTCACTTCCTGGATAAGAAGGCACAGCAGCACCTCCATTTCCTGAGGAGATTGAAGGAAGCAAGGCTCCCACCAACCCCACCCCCATACCCAATCTTAACTGAACTTTACAGGAGTACCATCGAGACCATCCTGACAAGCTCCAATCTACATCTGGTGTGGGAGCAGCTGAGCATTGGACCGGAAGTCCCTACAAAACACTGTGAGAATGGCTGAGAGGGTCATAGGGGTCTTCCTGCCATCCATCAGGGACATTTATCAGGAGTACTGTGTATGTACGACAGGTAGAATTGTGAAGGATTCATCCAGCATCCCTTTTGACTTTCTACCATCAGGCAGGAGACTCGGATGCATAAAGACAAGACGGTCAGGATGGGAAACAAACTTTTCCCTCAGGCCGTTAGGCTTCTGAACTTCCTGCCACATCACACTCGATGTGTCACCGATTAATGTGTTCTGTACCCTACAATATTTAATTTATCCACTTTGCTTTGATTATCGATCTGTAATTCATTCGTAGAATTAGATCTTACTTTCCTAAGTTTTTCTGTGTTATATCTGTGTTATGTGTACAACTGTGCTTTACACCCTGCTCTTGGCAAATGTTGTATCATGTGGCAGTACACATGCACATAGTTAAATATTTGATGAGAAACTTGATTTGACCTTTTAACCTGCCCCAAGATGAATCTAACCAGTGGCAGCTTCAGACAGTCTGCATTAAGGAGCTGGAGCTGGAGCTGGATGAAGTCCGGATCATTTGAGAGGCTGAAGGGCTGAGAGACAAAGAGTTACACTCAAGGTGCAAAACACAGGGAACTGTGTGATCGTGAGGAAGGGAAAAGCAATTAAGGAGCCAGTGCAGAGTACCCCTATGGTCATCCCCCCTCAGCAACAGCTACAGCACTTTGTATTCTGTTGGGGGGGGGGAATGACCTAACAGAGGAAAGTCACAGTGACTGGGTCTCTGGCCCTCAGTCTGACTCTGTGATTCAGAAGGAAAGGGGAGAGAAGAGGTGAGCTGTGATGAAAGGGAATTCATTAGTTAAAGGAACAGAAAGGAGGTTCTGTGGATGAGACTGAGAGTCCTAGATGGTGTGGTACTTTGCGGCTGCCAGGGTAAGGGATGCCTCTGATTGATTCCTCAGCATTGGTAAGTGGGAGAGTAAGCAGCCAGAGGCTGTGGTCCATATAGGTACCAATGACATGGGTAGGACAAGTGACGAGGTTCTGCAAAGTGCATTCAGGGAGTTTGGTGCTGTTCAAGGGCTGGACCACCAGGGTTGTGCTCTCACTGTGGCTACCCGCACCATGTGTCAGTGAGGCCAGAAATAGGAAGATTATACAGTGACTGAGGAGCTGGTGTAGGAAGGGAGGCAGCAGAATTGGGTTGTCTTCCAGGGAAGAGGTGGCTTGCATCTAAACTGGAGGGGTCTAGTATCCTAGTGGGAAGGTTTTGCTAGTGCTGCACAGTGGGACCAGAGTGCCAGAAGAGTTAGTGGAGAGGTTGTGGAGATAGATGTTGGTAAGACCTCAGACAAAGTCAGGAATCAAAAGGTTGAGCATGGTGTGACTAGTGTCCTGAGCTCCATATATTTCAAGAAGTATTGTAGCAAAGGTGGATGGGCTCAGGGCAAGGATCAACACCTGGAATTATGATGTTGTAGCCATTAGTGAGGCTTGTTTGCAGGAGGGGCAGGACTGGCAGCTCAATATTCCAGGGTTCCATTGTTTTAGATATGACAGAATGGGAGAGATTAAAGGAGGAGGGGTGGCATTACTAGTCAGGGAGAATGTCACAGTAGTGCTCAGTCACGACAGACAAGAGAACTCATCTAATGAGGCATTATGGGTGGAATTGAGAATAAGAATGGTATAACTGCATTAATAGGGCTTATTACAGAACAACCAACAGTCCTAGGGATTTAGAGGAACAAATTTGTAGAAAGATTGCAAACTGGTGAAAGAAACTTAAGGTTGCTATGGTAGGCAATTTTAACTTTCCACATAATGACTGGGACTCCCATAGTGTAAAAGGACTAGATGGTAGAGTTTGTCAAATGTGTTCAGGAAAGTTTCCTCAATCAGTATATAAAAATTCCAATGGGAGAATATATGATACTTGATCTGCTATAAGAGAATGAGACAGGGCAGGTGACAAAGGTTTGTGTAGGGGAACACTTTGTATCTAGTGATCACAATGCCATTAATTTCAAAGTAGATATGCAAAAAGATAGGTCTGGTCCGTGGGTTGAGATTGTAAGTTGGAGAAAGGCCAATTTTGATGGTATCTGAAAGGATCTGGCAAGTGTGTTTTGGGACAGGCTGTTTTCTGGCAAAGGTGCACTTGGTAAGTGGAAGGCCTTCAAAAGTGAAATTTTGAGAGTACAAAACTTGTGTGTGCCTGTCAGAATAAAAGATAAAGATGACAAATTTAGGGAATCTTAGTTTACAAGAGATATTGAGGCCCTGGTTAAGAAAAAAAATGACATGCATTGTAGGTACAGGCAAGTAGGAACAAATGAGGTGCTTATGGAGTATAGGAAAAGCAAGAGAATGCTTAAGAAAGAAATCAGAGGGCTAAAAGAAGGCTTGAGGAAGTCTTAGCAGACAAGGTGAAGGAGAATCCTAATGGATTCTACAATGTGTTAAGAGCAAAACAATTGCAAGGGACAAAATTCGAAGATCAGATTGGCAGTCCATGTGCTGAGCCAAAAGAGGTGCGGGAGATGTTAAAAGGATTTTTTACATCTGTATTTGCTTGGGAAACAGATACAGAGTCTATAAAAGTGAGTCAAATCAGCATCGACTACATGGACCCTATCCAGATTACAGAGGAGGAGGTGTTTGCAGTCCTGAGATAAATTAGGGTGTATAAATCCCCAGGGTCTGATAAGTGTTCCCTTGGACCCTCTGGGAGGCAAGTGCAGAAATTACCAGGTCCCTTGCAGAGATATTTAAATCATCATTAGTGACAGGTGAGGTACTGGAGGATCAGAGGTTAGCAATGTTCTTCTGCAGGTTGATAAAGGCTCTAAAAATAAACCAGGAAATTTTAGGCCAGTGAGTCTGACATCAGTAGTGGGAAAGTTATTGGAAGGTATTCTGAGGGACTATATATATAATTATTTATATGGACATGGTCTGATTAAGGATAGTCAGCCTGGCTTTGAGTGTGGTAGGTCATGTCTAATCAAACTTGAAGAGTTTTTGAGGAAGCTGCCAGGGAAGATGATGAAGGCAAGGCAATGGATGTTGCCTACATGGACTTTAGCAAGCCTTTGATAAGGTCGCACTTGGGATGTTGGTCAAGGAGGTTTGGTTTCACACTGAGGTTGGGTGGGACTCCAACCAGAGGTCATGGGTTAAGGGTGAAATGTGAAATGTTTAAGGGGAACATGACGGGAAATGTCTTCACTCAGAAGGTTGTGAGAGTGTGGAATGAGCTACCAGCACAAGTGGGACATGCGAGCTTGATTTCAATGTTTAATCAGTTCGGATAGGTACATAGATGGTAGGCTATGGTCCTGGTACAAGTAGGCAGTTTAAATGGTTCAGTACAGAATAGATGGGCAATAGGGCTTGTTTCTATACTCTACTTTTCTATGACTCTATGATGGTGAGGGCTAGTTTGGAGTACTGTGTGCAGTTCTGGTCACCTACCTACAGGAAAAATGTCAGTAAGTTTGAAAGAGTACAGAGAAAATTTAAAAGAATGTTTCTAGGACTTGAGGACTTGAATTAAAGGGAAAGGTTGAATAGGTTAGGACTTTATATCCTGGAGTGTGGAGAATGAGGGGAGATTTGATAGAATACAAAATTGAAGGTTATAGGGTAAATTCAAGCAGGCTCTTTCCATGGAGGTTGTGTGGGACTTCAACTGGAGGTCATGGGTTAAGGGTGAAAGTTAAATACTTAGGGCAACCAGCAAGTGGAACTTCTTCACTCAGAGTGTGGTGCAAGTATGGAATGAGGAGCCAGTGGGAGTGGTGGATGTGGGTTTGATTTCGACATTTAAGAGAGACTTGAATGAATGGGAATGGTATGGAGGGATATGTCCAGGTGCAGGTTTGAGGAGAAACCCCTCACATTCTCTCTGGACAGATCCAATCTGATGCCACAAACATCTATTTTTCTGATCTCGGGAAACAATTCGCAGTGTTACTACCCCTCACTGTAACTCTCCCTTTGTCTTTGACTCAAACTTTTCAATTTATCATCATCCACTTTGCTTCAGAATAACGATCATCTTGACATTTCTGGGACATTCTGACCAGTGGGGTGATGGAAGCAGGTATTCTCACAACATTTAAGACATCTCTTGATGAACACTTTAAGTGCCAAGGCATAGAGGGCAACAGAAACACAAGAGAGCCTGCAGATGCTGGAAATGCTGGAGGAACTCAGCAAGTCAGGCAGAATCTATGGAGAGGGTAAAACAGTCAATGCTTTTGGCTGAGACCCTTCATCAGGACTGGAAAGGAAGGGGGCAGAAGGCAGAATAAAAAGGCAGAGGGAGGGAGGGGAGTACAATCTGGTAGGTGAGAGATAAAGCCAGTTGAGGAGGTATGTGTGTGAGGTGGGGGGGGGAATGAAATGAGAAGCTGGGAGGTGATAGGTAGAAAAAGGTCAAGGGTTGAGGAACCAAAGGGAGGTGATGGGCAACTCATAAAGACAGAGGAGGAGAAGAGGAAGTGTGAGAGAAACCAGAATGAGGAATGGAAAAAAGACAGCATCATCAGGAAAACGAGTAATGACAATCCTGGCTTTGGCTTGGTTGTGGGTCAACTAGAATGGGGAAACAAGTTGGGGAGATGGAAACCATAAATTAGAGAAATCAGTGCTCATTCCATCAGATTAGACCAATGCTGTTAAGCAAGGAATCTGTGGAGCTCAGGATGGGAACCCTTGAGCTAGACAGAATATGAGGTGTTGCTCTTCCAACCTATTCTGGCAAGGTGCTGGGAAAAGGAATAGGTACTTGGTAATTATTATCAACATAGTGAGCTGTAATGCTTGCTGAAGTGATGCCTTAACTTAATATTAATAATAATAATCATAATCATAATAACTTTATTTATAGAGCGCTTTTCATTCAAACACCATAGTTCAAAATGATTTACAAAGTGATAAACACACAAATATGAAAACAAGAAATTAAATGAAAATAAAAATAAACATGAAAATAAAAGGCAAGCAGATGTTAGTTAAAAGCAAGGTTAAATGAATTGGTTTTGAGATGGCATTTAAAAGTATCCTGAGTTGAAGTGTGTCAATAGATTGTTTTGGAAGGCCAGTAATCTAGTCTAGTTCGATACAAAGGTGTGAGTTAGTTACCCTTGATTGAAATAACTCATGTTATGTTTGCATTTCCCTTCGATGGACTCATTAGTGTTGAAGTTCTTGTCTGAGAGAGGTTAGCGTGACCCTTACAGCACCAGCTGTAAGCTCAGGGTTCGATTCCCACCGCTCTTGGTAAGAAGATAACCCCAGCGACCCTGCAGGTTTCCCCGGATGTGCCAATTTCCTCCCAAGTTAAGAAGGGTTACTGAGTTGTGGGCATGTTATGTTGGCACGGGACTGGAAGCATGGCAATAGTTGTCGGCTCCCCCCCAGGATATAGAGACATGGAGTCATTGATCACTACAGCTCAGTAACAGGCCCTTCAGCCCATCTAATCTATTATTCTGCTTAATTCCCCTGACCTGCAATAAATTGTTTGGTTAAACATTCATTAAATAATCCATTAGGGGTTTTATTTAAAAGTATGTGAATGGCATACGTCATTAGCAACTACGTCATAAGAGTGTGTCTCACTACGGTAAAAAGATGAAGTACACATCTTTATCCCCAGCTCCCTATGTTTTTCCTTTGATTAGTTTTATATTTTGGAGTTACAAAATGTAATATTACTGTCATCCTACCCACAGTGGAAAGAACCAGCTTGCACTCACTCAGTCTATACTTTGATCAAATCTCCCCTCAATCATCTACATTCTTGGGAATAAAGTCCTAGCCTGTTGAATCTTTCCCCATAACTCAGATCCTCAGGAACTGGCAACATCCTTGTAAATTGTCACTATCCTCTTTCATTCTTATTGATATCTTTAAGAACAGCACACAATACTGCAAATTAGGCCTCACCAACATCCCATACAACTTCAACATAACATCACCACTCCTGTACTTATCACTAATTCCAAAGACATATAGGTTAGTATTAGTCATTTGTGGATATGCTAAGTTGTGCCAGGAGCATGGCAGCTCTCGTGGGCTGCCCCCAGCACATCCTTCGGATTTTGTTGGCATTGACACAATTGATGCATTACACTGAATGCATCGACTTACATGTGACAAATAATCTAATCTTTAACCTTTAAACCCTGTTCTGTTCCTCCACCTGGCAAAGGTTCCTGGACATGCTACATAAATACAGTGGATTCCAGTTAACTGGGACACAGAACATTTTGGCCCCATGATGAGGCTGCCCCAATTAGTCAAAGTTTCAGAGAAATAGCTAAAAAGGTATAAAAAAGACAAACTAAATAACTAATTATGTATTTGAATGAAATACAGGAAAAGTGAGAATAGTATCGATACTATTACAGTACTGTAAAACTGTGTTTTAGTTCCTAATAGTTATCAATGAACAGTTACGCACCATGTTCTTTTGACTGATAGTAAATGAACAAAATCTGCACAGCCCCCTATTGTAGATAGTGGACTGCCGTCATACAATATTCACGACGATTGCCTCCTCCAAATCTTCATTCTCTTTGTAGCATTCAAGATAGTTGTCAATAACTTCAAATTCTTCATTGTTCCAAACTTAATGGTAAAATCGTTACATGTTTGCCCCCCCCCCCCCATCTGTTTTCGGAGCTTCCAAGCCTGAATGCGTGCAACCACAGTGAGCAGAGCAGTTCCGAATTGTCTTGCTGCCTATTTCTCACCAACCATCAGTGGTAAAAATCACTGCTTTTTTAACGCAAGCACACACAACTGACATAATTTAAATGCTGTCTGCTCGGAGCACGGTGCAGTGGCTATTGGCCACGCAGGTCCATGCAAGTTAGAAATTGCTTGGAATGTCTTCTGCCCAATTAAGCATCCCAAATAAATGAAGGGAACCCTGATTATTTTCTTCATTAGTTTTTGTTGTTTAAGAGTTGGCCAAATAAGCAGAGGCCCTGATTAACCGATGGCCCAATTAACGAGAAACCACTGCATAAAATCACATTAGATCCTGCGCTGTTACCTCATCATGAAGTTTCCCTGAAGGCTGGAACCCATCACAGTGTTTGACAACTCTAACGTTCGTTATCTCTTAGACTGGACGAGACTGCCTCCTTGACGTGATGGTATAGACTGAGTGTGGTGTGTACATCATCTATTACCTCGATAGGCTGCATTTGTTTGAGATGAGTAAACCCACAGTAAAATCCACATGTACCTAGCTGCCTCATGTTGTCTGGTTCACAAGCAGAGCGAATCCTGAGACTGGCTTCAGATCTCAGTGGGAGGTTGAGTGAGAGTGCTTCATTCCCAGTTCCCAAGGGTTGATCAAAGAGATGCGTAGAAATGAACGGCCACTCTACTCAGGTCCCTCGGTCACAAGACGGTCTTGATTTTGGAACGCCCCAAATAAATCTCAGCACAATCCTTATCCAACCTGACCTGCCCATGATGATATTATTCTTTATATTAAAAACTATTATTGAAGTCGACTGCAAACTCTGGGTATTAGAATAATTTCAAAGTTCTAAGTATATTTATTATCTAAGTATGTGCAGTATACCATTACAACCTTGAGATTTGTCTTCTTGCAGGCAGCCACCAAACAAAACAGAACAACAGAATTCACAAAAATCTCCACACCACAGTCATTCATCCAATGTGTGAAATGCGTGAAAATAATAATTGAAAAACAAACAAACAATCCACAGAACGTAAACCACAGAGTCACTAGAAGTGAGTACACATCCACACAGGCGGTTCAGTGCTGCATTTGGTCCAGGATCCCGATGGCTGCAGGCCAGACACAAAGCTGGTTCAGTGCTGTAGCCGGTTCAGAGACCAATGGGTGCAGGCCACAGACACAAAGCCGGTTCAGTGCTGTAGCCGGTTCAGAGACCAATGGGTGCAGGCCACAGCCTCGGACCTGGTTCAGTGCTGTAGCCGGTTCAGAGACCAATGGGTGCAGGCCACAGCCTCGGAGCTGGTTCAGTGCTGTAGCCGGTTCAGAGTCCAATGGGTGCAGGCCACAGACACAAAGCTGGTTCAGTGCTGTAGCCGGTTCAGAGTCCAATGGGTGCAGACCAAGAAAAAGTAAACAAACAAATCTGTAGATGCAGCTCAGCACTGAGGTGAGCAAAGTCTCAGATGAAAACTGGTTTGACCATCACCCTTGGCCTCAACACCTCAACCATTTAAATTTGTCTCAGCTCTAAAGTTGGCTAAAAATCTTTTTGTTATTCGTTCCCGGGCTAGGCCTGGCTGCTTCAGTCCAGTCGCAAGTCTTTCGACATTCAGCTCACTGAGTATGTGCCAACCATTAACCATCCATTGACAGAAATCCCATCTCTGTCTCCTTCAAGTTCTTCAGTCGGAGATTGAGGATTGAGTTCAACAGCTGCAAACTTGCAGCTCTGTAAAACTCTGGTTAGACCACACAAGGAGTATTTGTTTGGTTCTGGTCACCTCGTTATAGGAAGGATGAGGGAACTTTAGAGAGGGTGCAGAGGAGATTTACCAGGAGGCTATCTGGGTTAGAGAGCATGTCCAATGAGAATAGGTTGAACGAGCTTGGGATTTTCTTTCTGGAGTGAAGGAGGATGAGAGGCAACAAACAAGAGAAAATCTGCAGATGCTGGAAAACCAAGCAACACACACCAAACACTGGAGGAACTACAGCAGGCCAGGCAGCATCTTTGGAAAAGAGTAAACAGTCAACGTTTCAGGCCAAGACCCTTCATCAGGGCTGGAAAAAAGATGAAAAGTTAGAGCAAGAAGGTGGGGAAGAAGAGGAATAAGTACAAGGTGGTAGGTGATAGGTGAAACTGGGAGGGGAGGGGAAAGGTAAAGAGCTGGGAAGTTTTCTGGTGAACAAGATAAAGAGATGGAGAAGGGGTAGACAGACAGACAGACAGACATACTTTATTGATCCCGAGGGAAATTGGGTTTCGTTACAGTCGCACCAACCAAGAATAGTGTAGAAATATAGCAATATAAAACTATAAATAGTTAAATAATAATAAGTTAGTCATGCCAAGTGGAAATAAGTCCAGGACCAGCCTTTTGGTTCAGGGTGTCTGACACTCCGAGGGAGGAGTTGTACAATTTGATGGCCTCAGGCAGGAATGAATTCCTATGACGCTCAGTGTTACATCTTGGTGGAATGAGTCTCTGGCTGAATGTACTCCTGTGCCTAACCAGTACATTATGGAGTGGATGGGAGTCATTGTCCAAGATGGCATGCAACTTGGACAGCATCCTCTTTTCAGACACCACCGTCAGAGAGTCCAGTTCCACCCCCACTTACGAAAGAGTTTGTTGATTCTGCTGATGTCTGCTACCCTCAGCCTGCTGCCCCAGCACACAACAGCAAACATGATAGCACTGGCCACCACAGACTCGTAGAACATCCTCAGCATCGTCCGGCAGATGTTAAAGGACCTCAGTCTCCTCAGGAAGTAGAGACGGCTCTGACCCTTCTTGTAGACAGCCTCAGTGTTCTTTGACCAGTCCAGTTTATTGTCAATTCGTATCCCCAGGTATTTGTAATCCTCCACCATGTCCACACTGACCCCTTGGATGGAAAGCGGGGTCACCGGTGCCTTAGCCCTCCTCAGTCTTTTTCACATTAAGCTGCAGATGATTCTGCTCACACTATGTCACAAAGTTTTCCACCGTAGCCCTGTACTCAGCTTCATCTCCCTTGCTGATGCATCCAACTATGGCAGAGTCATCAGAAAACTTCTGAAGATGGCAAGACTCTGTGCAGTAGTTGAAGTCCGAGGTGTAGATGGTGAAGAGAAAGGGAGACAGGACAGTCCCCTGTGGAGCCCCAGTGCTGCTGAACACTCTGTCTGACACACAGTGTTGCAAGCGCACGTACTGTGGTCTGCCAGTCAGGTAATCAATAATCCATGACACCAGGGAAGCATCCACCTGCATCACTGTCAGCTTCTCACCCAGCAGAGCAGGGTGGATGGTGTTGAACGCACTGGAGAAGTCAAAAAACATGACCCTCACAGTGCTCACTGGCTTGTCCAGGTGGGCGTAGACATGGTTCAGCAGGTAGACGATGGCATACTCAACTCCTAGTCAGGGCTGGTAGGCGAACTGAGGGGATCTAAGTGTGGCCTAACCATAGGCCGGAGCTGCTCTAGAACAAGTCTCGCCAGGGTCTTCATGATGTGGGAAGTCAATGCTACCGGTCTGTAGTGTTTGGAGCCACTGGGGCATGGCGTCTTCGGTACAGGGACGAGGCAGGACGTCTTCAAACAGCACAGGAACCCTCTGGAGACTCAGGCTTAGGTTGAAGACATGGTGAAGTACTCCACATAGCTGGGGGTCACAGGCTTTGAGCACCCTGGGGCTGACACCATCCAGGCCTGCAGTCTTACTTGGGTGGAGAAGTTTCAGCTGTCTTCTCACCTGTTCAGTTGTGAAGCCCACCATGGTGGTTTCAGGTGCGGGAGGGGTGTAGTCATGAGAGCAGGGTGGGGGGCTGTGAGGAAGGGTAGGAGGGGAGAGTGGAGTATATGTTGGTTGGGGGCCAACAACAGATGAATCATGTGGGGGATGGGCAGGGGCCACAGTATCAAATCTGTTGAAGAACAGGTTAACTTCATTGGCCCTGTCCACACTGCCTTCAACTCCTCTGTTGCTAGTTTGCCGGAACCCAGTGATGGTCCTCATCCCACTCCAGATGTCCCACTGTCATGGTGAAGGTGAGGGGTGGGTGGCGTACATGTTAGAGGAATACAAAATGGTAAGAGGCATAGATAGAGTGGACTGCCAGGGACTTTTTCTGAGGGCCAAAATTGCTAATGTGAGGGGAAAAGATTGTTGGTGATTGGACAAATGTATAGGGGGGATGTCAGAGGTAGGGTTTTTACACAGAGAATGGGGGGGTCTGTGTGCAACAAATGGATGGTTATGTTGGAGGGAAGGGTTAGATTAATCTTAGTATAGTTTATAAGGAAGGCACAACATAATGGGCTGAAGGGCCTGTACTGTGCTGTAGTGTTTTATGTTCTATGAGGTCATGGCTCAGATTTAGCTGTATTTTTAGGCTTGTAGGGATGTTTTTGGGTTAGTGCATGGAGTTATGGGACAAGTTAGTACGTAAAGACAGGGATGAGGGGAATTAGAGATCAGGGGTAGTAAATGATGGCAGGTACAGGAGCTGGAGCCCAGGTAGAAGGCCTGTGATTGCTATGGGCGGATCCCATGATAAAGGGCTGGTGGCCTATACAGGTTGGCTACTACCCTCAGGTCAGTGAGTCCCAGGATTGGGTGCCCGAAGACGGTGAGCCTGGAAGTCTGGACCTGATGTAGGCTTGTCCAGAAGTTGAAGCCTGGTTAATGCTCGTCAACGATTAGTGAATCCTGGGGTCAGAGGTCCCTGCGAGTGCCAAGCTCGAGGCCCAGGGTTCAGACTCCTGAGTTCGGCAAATGCTGGTGTCAATACTGAACGGTGAAGCCCAGAAGCTGAGGAGTGAAGCTGGTGAGCCTGGAAGTCAAGGCTGGATAGTCCTGGCCTCTGGGTCAGCAGAGATGCTACACCTGTCCATTCACCTCCTCCATTCAGGGCCCCAGACAGTCCTTCCAGGTGAGGCAACACCTCATCTGTGAATCTGTTAGGGTAGTCTATTGTATCCAGTGCTCCCAATGTAGCCTGGTGAGACCAAACGTACATTGGGATATGTCTTTGTCGAGCACCTCCGCTCTATCTGCAAAAAGCAGAGTTTCCTAGTGGCCAACCGTTTTAATTCTTCTCCTCATTCCCGTTCTGACTTGTTTGTCTGTGGCCTCCTCTTTTGCCATGATGAGGACACTTTCAGGATGGAGGAGCAACACCTTATATTCTGTCTAGGTAGCCTCCAACTTGAGTATTGATTTCTCCTTTCAGTAATTTTTTTCTCTTCCCCCCTCCCCTTCCCTACTCTTCCATTTTCTACTCTGGCCTCTTACTTTTTCTCCTCACCTGCCTATCGCCTCCCCCTGGTGCCCTTCCATTTTCCCTTTTTCCCATGATCCACTCTCCACTCCTATCAGATTCCTTTCTCTCCAGTTCTTTTCGCTTTTCCATCCACCTGGCTTCATCTATCATCTAGTTTGTCTTCCTTTCCCTCATGTTTTTATTCTGGCGTCTTCCCCCTTCCTTTCAAGTACTGATGAAAGGCCTCGGCCCAAAACATCGACTGTTTACTCTTTTCCAAAGATGCTACTTGACCTGCTGAGTTCCTCCAGCACTCTGTGTGTGTTGCTCAGGGGGTCTGTGAGCTGGAAGTTGAAGGCTGAATGTCTGCAAGTCTACGAGCCTGTGAGCCCATTGGAGGCTGTAGGCTGGTAGGCGTCCTGTCATGGGGTTGGAGGCCTGTCTGTTGTGTGAGTGAGTGAGTGGGTGGGAGGAAGGCTTTGCTGTTGTTGTTGTTGTGTTGTTGATGTTGCCGCTTGAATTGTTCTGCTGAACATGGTGGGCACGTTACGTTGGTGTGGTGAAAATCCTACAACAAGTAGTGGATACGGCTCAGTCCATCACAGGTAAAGCCCTCCCCATCATTGACCGCATTGCAGGAAAGCAGCATCCATCATCAGGGAACCCCCACCATCCAGGCCATGCTCTCTTCCTGCTGCTGTTATCGGGAAGGAGATACAGGAGCCTCAGGACCCACACAACCAAGTTCTTGAACAGATATCACCCCTCAGTCATCAAGCTCTGAGGCTCTGAGGGGCTAAGTTCACTCAGCTTCACTCACCCCATCACTGAACTGCTCCCACAGCCAATGGACTCACTTTCAAGGACACTTCACTCAGATTCTTGATATTTATTGCTTTATTATTTATTATTATTTCTTCTTTTTTCCTTTCTTTTTGTACTTGCACAGTTAGTTGTTTTTTGCACTCTGGTTGATTTTCTGCCCCGTTGAGTGTGGCCTTTCACTGATTTCACTGTGTTTCTTGTATTTACTGTGAATCCCCTCAGGAAAATGAACCTTGGGGGTTGTATACGGTGACACTTAACTAATAAATTTACTTTCAACTTGGAACTTGGAACTTTGGTTGTGTTGGTTGTTAACACAAATGATACATTTCACTGTGTTTTTCTAGCTACATGTGGCAGATAAATGTATCTGATATCTGACACATCAATCATTTATTCTCCTCACATTCCCATTAACTCCCCCCAGATTCAACCAATCACCCACACATCAGGACAATTTAACCCACCAGCACATACTATATGTCCTTGGGATGTGGAAGGGAACTGGAGCACCTGGAGGAAACCCACATGGCCACAGAGAGGACAAAAAAGCTCCACACAGACAGCACCCAAGGTCAGGATCAAACCTGGGTCAGTGGAGCTCTGAGGGAATGGTTCTATCTGCTGCACCATAGTCTCTGTCAAAATGCTTTTGACTAGTTATCCTCTAATTCCCCGTACTCTCTCTTTGTCTTTCTCTTTCTCCATCTCTATCTCTTCTCTCTCTCATTCCCTCTAGCTCTATATCTATCTCCCCTCTCTCCCTCTACTTATCCTTTCTCCCTCTCTCTATCTCTATGAATATATTATTCTTTTTCTCTCCCTTGATTTCTTTCTCTATTAATGTCTCCCACTATTTCTTCCTCTCTGTGTATTTCTATCTCTTTCTATTTCACATTCTCTCTCTCCCTGTTTCTCTCTCTCTATTTCTCTCTCTTCCTCTCCATTTCTTCTCAATCTCTCCTTCCATCTCCAGATCTTTCTCCTCTCTCCTTCTATTTATCCTTTCCCCCTCTCTATCTTCTCCCTATGAATATATAACATTCTTTTTTCTCTCCATTTCTTTCTCTCTCCCTCTATTTATCCTTATTCCTCTCCCTATCTTCTCTCTATGAATATATTATTCTCCTTTTTTCTCTCCTATTTCTTTCTCTCTCTATTAATCTCTCTCCCTCTCCCCGCTTTTCCCCTTTGCATTTTCCGATCCCAAACTTCTCTGACCTCAAAGTATTGACACATTTCTCCTTCTCCAAACGCCAAGCATTCCTGCTTTGGTCTGAGATTCCAGCATCTGCAAATTCCGTTGTTTTCCAAGGAGCTTGGACTGTTGACAGGGGAACGGTGTGTCTAAAATGTTGTTGACTTTTTCCTTTGATTATCACAGGCAGATCAGTGAAGATCATATTGAAATGATTATGTCGAATATAACTCAATACGTATAGGAGTTGTGTTATTATGCAGCAGTTATGTAAGTCGTTGGTGAGGACACACTTGGAGTACTGATTCTGATTCCCCCGCAGTCTCAGATTTATCATGAGTACATCGAAGCAAACAGTGAAATGTGGTGTTTGTGTTGGCAATCAGGAACTCAAGGACATTTGGGGGCCTGACTGCAAGTGTCGGCAACATTGTTGTGATGTGGACCAGTGAGGAAGGGGCAGAAGCCAGAGTGAGAAGGTGGGGAGAGGGGAAGGAGTGCAAGCCGGGAGATGATTGGTGATAGGAGCTGAAGTAAGAAGCTAGGAGCTGATAGGTGGAAGAGGTAAAAGTTTGAAGAAGGAATCTGATTGGAGAGGAGAGCAGATGATGGAGAAAGGGAAAAAGGAGGGGTAGCAGGGGTATGTGTTTATTCTATGGAGAGTTTGTATATTCCCCTGCATAGATTCATTCCCCTGCTGAGTTCCTCCAGCATTTTGTGTGTGTTGTGCCAACATAGCATGACTATGTTCAGCAGAATAACACAAACAACAATAACAACAACAGAACAAGCCCCTCTCCCCTCGCTCCCACCTCCCACCACCTACCTTACACAGACACACCTCCAATCACAGGACAGGCCACCTCCGGGCCTGCAGTCCTTGTCCATGGAGTCTCATACTCACTGACTCGGGCCTCCAAATTTGGTCTTCGTCCCAGGACTGCCAGAGTGCAGTTTGGGTCACCCTGTTAGAGAAAAGATGTGATTAAACAGGAAAAATTGCTGAAAAGGTTTACAGACATGTTGGCGTGGTTAGAGGGCCTCAGTTACAGGGAGATGTTGGCCAGGTTAGCTCTTTATTCCTTGGAGCATAGGAAAATGAGGGATGACCATGCTTAAAGCAATGAGAGGCATAGCTGAGGTGGACAGTAACAGTTTGGTATGGGGTGGATTCTACACAGGATCAGAAAGAGCTGTGGAAAGCTGTAAATTCAGCCAGCGCCATCATGGGCACTAGCCTCCCCGGCATTGAGGACACCTTCAACAGGTGATGCCTCAAAAAGATGACATCTGCCGTTAAGGACCCCCTCACCCAGGGCATGCCCTCTTCTCATTGCTGCTATCAAGGAAGAGATACAGCCACCTGAAGACACACATTTAACGTTTTAGGACCAGCTTCTTACCCTCTGCCACAGATTGCTGAATGGACAACGAACCCTTGCACCGTACACTATCTCAATATGATTTTTCTTTCTCTTCTTGCACTACTTAATTAAATTAATTTCCAACATAGCGGATTATTGTGATTTATAGTTTTTGTTGTTATGTATTACAATGTACTGCTGTCGCAAAACAACAAATTTCACAAGATATGCCTATGATATTAAACCTGATTCTGATTCCAGAACTAGAGGGTGCTAGCTTTAGGGTGAGAAGGGAAAGAGTTCCAAGGGGACCTGAGGGTGGTGAGTATAAGGAACAAGCTACCAGAAGGAGTGGTTGAGATAGATACATGGGAATCATTTATGATAGGTAGATGGAGGGGCAGGGCTTGCAGGGAAATTGGGCCTAGCCGGGTGGCCACCATGTTCAACATTGACTGGTTGGCTTAATGAAGGAAATTGGGCCTAGCCGGGTGGCCACCATGTTCAACATTGACTGGTTGGCTTAATGAAGGAAATTGGGCCTAGCCGGGTGGCCACCATGTTCAACATTGACTGGTTGGATGAAGGTTCTGAATCCGTCCTTTATTGCTGTCGGACGATGAAAGGTTGGACTGCTTTGAGGGACTTCGTGGCCTAGTTTCTTGGGTCCCCTTCCTCCTCAGCTGCCTCGTGGTTATGCTCACAGAAGGCCCTGCAAACAGGCTATGAATTGTACAACACTTCCCGTCTCCCCACCATCCTGTGTTCAACATTCACGACTGCATAATGTCATTTCCTGTACAAAAGTGTAAGGAGAACAAAATAATTGTTACTCTGGATCCGATGCAGCACAAAAAAAATCACAATGATAAAAAACACAATAAATATAAATGTATGAGATAGTTTATACATGTAGATTGAGTGTATGTGCATAAAGTTAATCCAGACATGGAAATGTTTGTACGCGAGGCAGCTGATAGGAAATGATGAAGTGGTGGTGGTTGGGGTGTGTGGAGGGGTGGTTAGTGGGTGGAGGTGTTGTTCAGCCTTACTGCTTGAGGAAAGTGACAGTTTTTGAGTCTGGTGGTCCTGGTGTGGATGCGACTTAGCCTCCTTCCTGATAGGAGTGGGACAAACAGTCCATGAGCAGGTTCCTCCATGACGTTACTGGCCCATTGTTCTCTGACCTTGGCAACTTACTTGTAAACGTCTTGTGTGGCAAATTTTGCGCGTTGTGGTCTGGAATTATGCACCGTACAGCCAACCAGCGAAGGCATTTCCTCCCTGCGTTACAACTGAGATTTCATAAAGACGTCCAGTCAGCTGATCCATAGATATATAAAGAACAGACCACAATTAGCAGCACACTGATGTCTCCTCATTTGGTGTCAAAACGTTTGCAAGTAAATTGTCAAGATTGGAGAACATCTTTACCTAACCATAAACTAGGAAATGATAGGCCAGTAAGCTGGTTGTTGGTTGGCATCCATCTGTCTCAAAGGACAATGGGTGATAATGATTGTCATCACAAGCCTGAAGGGAAGGTATGGAGATCCTGAGATGTTCAGTCATCAAGGCCCCCTCTCGGCCTCACCAGTGTAGTCCAGAGGAGAGCTTATGAAGCAATATGTCTGGCACCAGCTTCCAGAAGGATGTTCAATGATGTCCAGCCACCCCAGGGGCATCACTCTGGCTTTGCTGTCTGAGTTTACTCCTGTAGCCTTCGTCTCTCCTGAAGCTGTCCACAAGGCAGTGGGGATCTGGTTCACAAGCAACAGGGCATTTCCACACACTGCTGGGCCTATGTGCTATGTGTGCAGAGGCCAGACCACCTCCCTGTCCTCTGTCGTTCAGCCCGAGTCCGATAGGAGTTCACTTTCTGTGTGTCACCACTGAGGAGGCACTGAATGAGGCTTGCCGATGGGAAGACTCTCTACTGGTAGGGAGAGACTTACGCATTCAGCTCTCCTTTTCGTGAAACTGCTAGCCAGCGGTGGAAGTTGGAAGTGAGAGAGACAAGCATTCCCCACTTCACTACCACACTGCCATTTTTTCATCAGTAATGGGAAATTTATTGGAAGGTATTCCAAGGGACTGGGTATATGAGTATTTGGATAGTCGTGGACTGATTAGGAATTGTCAGCATGACTTCGTGCCTGGTAGGTTATGTCTAACCAATCTTACAGAGTTTTTCCAGGAAATTACTGGGAAAGTTGATGAAGACTAGGCAGTGGATGTTGTCTACATGAACTTTAGCAAGGTACTTGACATGGGAGGCTGGTCAAGAAAGTTCAGTCGCTTGGCATTTAAGATTATGTAAAAAATTGGATTAGATGTTGGCTTGCAGGAGAATCCAGAGAGTGACTGTAGCTAGTTGCCTCTCTGACTGGCTGACTGGAGGCCCGTGACCAGTGGAGTGCCACAGCGATTGGTCCAGATCCATTGTTATTTGTCATCTATATTAATAATCTGGATGATAATGTGGTAAACTGGATCAGCAAATTTGAAGGTGACACCAAGATTGGAAGTGCAGTGGACAGAGAGTTGGGATCTGAACCAACTGGATAAGTGGGCTGAAAAATAACAGTAAAGTGCAAGGTTTTGAACCAGCCAGGGTAGGTCTTACACAGTGAGGGTAGGGCACTGAGGAGTGTGGTAGAACAGAGGGATCTGGGAATGCAGATCCATAGTTCACTGTAAGTTGTGTCACCGAAAAATAGGATCATAAAGAAATATTTTGGCACATTGGTCTTCATAGGTCAATGTATTGAGTACTGGAGTTGGGATGTTATGTTGAAGTTGTGTAAGATAACAGTGAGACCTAATTTAGAGTATTGTGTGCAGTTTTGGTCACGTACCTGTAGAAAAAATGTAATTAAGATTAAAAGAGTACAGAGAAAATTTACAGGGATGTTGCCGGGACTTAAGGACCTGAGTCATAGGGAAAGGTTGAGTAGGTTAGGACTTTATTCCCTAGAACATAAAAGGGTGAGGGGAGATTTGAAAGAGGCATACAAAATGATGAGGAGTATAGATAGGGTAAATGCAAGCAGGCTTTTTCCACTGAGGAAGACAACTAGAAGACATGGGTTAAGGGTGAAAGGTAAAATGCCTAAGGAGCACATGAGGGGAAATTTCTTCACTCAGAGGGTGGTGAGGCTGTGGAGCGAGCTGCCAGCACGAGTGGTGGATGTGAGTTCAATTTCAACATTGAAGGGCACTTTGGGTAGGTGCATGGATGGGAGGGGCATGGAGGGCTATGGTCCGAGTGCTGGTCGATAGGATTAGTTAGATTAATGTTTCAGCATGGACTAGAGGGGCCAAAGGGCCTGATTCTGTGCTGTAGCATTCTATGACTCCATGACTATGAATTCCACAACTAGATAATTGGTTTATTTCCTTCATCTTCTGAAGCCATTCAGCCCATTAAGTCTGCTCTACTGATGATTTATTCTCCCTTCAACCCCTTTGGACAGATTAGGAGAATGGGCAGAGGTGGCAGATGGAATACGATGTTGGGAAATGTATGATCATGCACTTTGCTGGAAGGAATAAAGGCATGGACTATTTTCTAAACAGGGAACATATTCAGAAATCCGAGGTGCAAAGGGACTTGGGAATTCTCGTGCTGGATTCCCTAAATGCTAACTTGCACAAGAAAGGCAAATGTAATGTTAGCTTTCATTTGGAGAGGACTAGAATACAAGAGCAATGATGTAATGCCAGGGTTTTATAGGTCAGACCACACTTGGAGCATTGTGAGTAATTCTGGGCCCCTTATCTAAGAAAGGCAGGGCCGGTACTGGGGAGGGTCCTGGGGAGGCTCATGAGAATGAGCCTAGGAATGAAAAGGTTAACATATGAGTAGCATATGATGACTCGAGGCCTGTATTCACTGGAGTTTAGAAGAATGGTGGGCGGGTGGGGGGGGATCTTATTGAAACATTTCAAATTTTGGAAGGCCTAGGTAGACTTGATGTGGAGAAGATGTTTCCAATAGCGGAGGACCTAGGACCAAAGGGTACAGCCTCAGAATACAGGGAACAGAGATGAGGAGGAATTTCTTTAGCGGTGGGGGGGGGGGTGGTGAATCTGTGAAATACATTGTCACAAGCAGCTGTGGGTCACAAGTCACTGGGTATACAGTATTTAAAGCTGAGGTTGATAGGTTCTTGATTAGTAAAGGTATCAAAAGTTACGAGGAGAAGGTAGGAGAATAGGGCTGAGAGGGCTAATAAATCAGCCAGTGATCAATGGAACAGACTTGATGGGTTGAATGTCCTAATTCTGCTCCTATGATTTATGATCTTATGCTTCTCCCAATGCAGCTGCAGCCTGACCTTCCTGAGGCATTTTGAAGATGTGGAATGATGAGCCATTGCCGTGTTTGTTAAGAGTTCCCTTGTGTTTGTTTTTGAAATACAGAATTTTTTCTCCAAAAGTTCACTCAATTCTCTTAAGTATGTGGATTTCTGCCAAGAGCTTGCTGCTGCCTTACTTGTTTTCTCTGCTCTACAGTTGTTTAATTAAAATCAGACTTCTGGTAGAGATCCTCAGCCGACCTTGGTTAAATAGGCCGGACCAGCGATCACTAATGGAACGTTCGGCAACATGTCAAACTGCAGATGGAACATCAGTGATAAAGTAATGCAAAATCCACAAAGCATATGTTACTTTAATTAGATAGAGTCTCGCATGGCTGACAACAAGGTAAATCATTCCCTGCATGGGATGGGAATGGGCTGAGGAAATCATGGAGTTTATCATGGTTGTGAGGGCTTCGGAAAACTATCCAGTCTTTTCCCCAAGCACCTATCATTTTAATTCAGACATGGATTCAATTTCTCCACTGGAAGTTAATACAGGAAGCCACAACAACCTGCAGAATAACTTTGACGTATGGGTTAGCTGGCACTGTTACAGTTCCCGAGTTTGGAGTTCAACTGTAAGGAGCTCGTGTGATATCCCCTTGAGTGTGTGGGTTTCCTCTGGGTGTTTCATTTTCCTCCCCATTCCAAAGATGTATGGGTTAGTAGATTAATTTGTAAAATGCCCAGTGATTAGGCTAGTGTAAAGTAGGCTAGTGTAAAGTTGCTGGGCGGTGAGACTCATTGGGCCAGTAGGGTCTCTTCCACACTGTATCCCTAAATATAAAAAAAATTAAGCTTACCTCTTTTCTTGCTTTCCTATGATTTCAGTCTCTTGGTAAGTAGCTGATTTCTTGACTGTTTCTTACAAGACCGCTGGTTACATTAATGTTTATGTCTTGCTCTGTACTGATTTCACAATATACACTCAGTGGTCACTTTATTAGGTACACCTGTACACCTGCTCATTAATGCTAATATCTAATCAGCCAATCGAGTAGCAGCACCACTATGCATAAAAGCATGCAGGCATGGTCAAGAGATTCATTTGTTGTTCAGATCAAACATCAGCATGCGCTCTGAGGCGTTCTGCTGAGCATTGTGGGTATGCTATAGTAGCGACACTTGATGGCTGCCCCCAGCAGATCCTGAGGTTAGAGTCATAGAAAACTGCAGCATAGAAATCCCTTTGGCCCATCTAGTCTGTGCTGAATCATTTAAGCAGCCTAGTCTCATCAACCTGCAACTAGACCATAGCCCTCCCTAACTCTTCATCAACATACCTGTCCAAACTTCTCTTAAATATCTAAATTAAATGCACATCCACCACTCACACTGGCAGCTCGTTCCACACACTCACCACCCTCTGAGTAAAGAAGTTCACCCTCATGTTCCTCTTAAGCATTTTAGATTTCACCCTTAACACATGATCTCAAATTCTAGTCTCACCTAACCTCAGTGGAAAAAACCTGCTTGCATTTACCCCTCATCATTTTGTATGCTTCTATCAGATCTCCCCTCAGTCTTCTACATTCTAGGGAATATAGTTCTAACTTATTCAAGTTTTCCTTATTACTCAGGTCCTCCAGACCTGACAACATCCTTGTAAATTTGCTCTGTATTCTTTCAATCTTTCCTGTAGGTAGATGACCAAAACTGCACACAATACTCCAAAGTAGGCCTCAATAACATTTTAAACAACTTCAACATAACATCCCAACTCCTGTACTCAATAGTTTGATTTGTGGAGGCCAATGTACCAAAAGCTTTCTTTACAACCCTATCTACCTGTGACACCACTTTCAGGTAATTATGGATCCATTTCCCAGATCCCTCTGTTCTACCACACTCCTCAATGTGTAAGATCTGCTCTAGTTGGACCTCTTAAGGTGCAACACCTCACACTTGTCAGCATTAAATTCCATCTGCCATTTCTCAGCCCATTTTTCCGGCTGGTCCAGAAATTGCTACAAGCTTTGATCGTCTTCCTCACTGTCCACTCCACCCCCAGTCTTGGTGTCATCTGCAAATTTGTTGATCCGGTTAACCACATTATCATCCAGATCATTGATATAGATGAGAAACAACAAAGAGCCAAGCACCGATCCCTTCAACACTCCACTAGTCACAGGCATCCAGTCAGAGAGGCAACCATCTATTACCACTCTCTGGCTTCTCCCACATAACCAATGTCTAATCCAGTTTACCACCTCAACCTGAATGGTGAGCAACTGAACCATCTTGACCATCCTCCCATGCGAGACCTTGTCAAAGGCCTTACTGATGTCCATGTAGACAACATCCACTGCCTTGCCTTCATCCACTTTCCTGGTAACTTCCTCAAAAATCTCTATAATATTGGTTAGACATGACCTACAATGCACAAAGCCATGCTGACTATCCCTAGTCAGTCCCTATGTATCCGAATACTTATATATCCAGTTATACTTATATAATATCAAGTTATTATATAACTTGAGAATACCTGGTTTATTCTAGGACCCTTTCTTAAACAGTGGAATTAACATTAGGTATTCTCCAATCATCTGGTACCTCATCTGCTGCTAAGGATGATTTAAATATCTCTGCTAGAGCTCTGGCAATGTCTGCACTTCTGTGCCTCAGGGTCTGAGGGAACACCTTGTCAGGCCCTGGGGATTTATCCACCCTGATTTGCCTCAAGACAGCAAACGCCTCCTCCTCTGTAATCTGTATAGGGTTTATGACCTCACTGCTGCATTGCCCAACATCTATAGACTCCATGTCCGTATCCCAAGTAAATACAGATGCAAAAAAGACCCATCTAAGATCTCTCCCATATCCCTCTTAGCTCCATGCATGGATTAGCAATCTGATCTTCTAGAGGATCAATTTTGTCCCCTGCTATTCCTTTTCTCTTAACATATCTGCAGAAGCTCTCATGATTCTCTTTCACCTTGTCTGCTACAGCAACCTCATGCCTTCTTTTAGGCCTCTGGATTTCTTTCATAAGTGTTCTTTTGCATTTCTTATCCTTCTCAAGTACCTCATTTGTTCCTAACTGCCTATACCTGCTGTACACCTCCTCCTTTTTCTTAATGAGGGCCTCAGTATCTCTTGAAAACCAAGGTTCCCTAAACCTGCTATCCTTGCCTTTTTATTGTGACAGGAACATACAAGCTTTGTACTCTCAAAAATTACCCTTTTGAAAGCTTCCTGCTTACCAAGTACACCTTTGCCAGCAAACTGCCTGTCCCAATCCACACTTGCCAGATCCTTTCTAATACCATTTAAATCAGTATCGTTCTGCTGAGCATCGTGGGCACGCTATGTTAGTGGTAGAGTGTGTGGTGACGCTTAAGGCTGCCCCCAGCACATCCTTAGGTTGTGTGGGTTGTTAATGCACACGGCGTACTTCGCTTTGATGTATGTGTGATAATTGAATCTGAATTCTGAAGTCTGACGTCTAAATCTAAATCTAAATCCGAATCCGAGCAGCAACATTCTCACCCCACAGGGTCACCAGCGCTGCCTCCAGTGTCTCCACAGGACCTTCTATTAAATCACTTCAGTTCTTCCCAAAGTGCCTGCTGTCTTTCCACCGATGAGGGGCACCCTCCTCTGCTGGTGCCTTCAGTTCTTCCTGCATGTCATCTAAAGCTTTGATAAACTTGTACAAATATATGGTGGAGAGCATAGTGACTGGTTGCATGATGGCCTGGAATGGAAACACCTATGTAGTTAAATGTAAAATCCTACCAAAAGAAGTGGATACGGCCCAGTCCATCACGGGTAAAGCCCTCCCCACCACTGGGCTCATCTACACAGTGTGCTGACACAGGAAAGCAGCACCCATCATCAAGGACCCCCACCATCCAGGTCACACTCCTTCTCACTGCTACCATTGGGAAGAAGGTACAGGAGCCTCAGGACTCACACAACCAGGTTCAGGAACAGTTATTACAACTCAACCATCAGGCTCCGGAACCAGAGGAGAAAACTTCACTCAACTTTTCCTGTCCCCTTACTGAACTGTTCTCACAACCTACGGACTCACTTTCAAAGACTCTTTATCTCACATGCTTGATATCTATCTATCTATCTATCTATCTATCTATCTATCTATCTATCTATCTATCTATCTATCTATCTATCTATCTATCTATCTATCTATCTATTCATTCATTCATTCATTCATTCATTCATCCATCCATCTATCTATCTGTCAATCTATTTCTTTCTTTCTTTCTCTATCTTTTTGTACTTGCACAGTTTTTGTCTTTTGCACACTGGTTGTTTAACTGTTCTTGGGTGTGGTGATTCATTAATTCCATTGTGCTTCAGGTATTTACTGTGAATACCTGCAAGAAAGTGAATCTCAGAGATGTATATGATCAAAAAATATAGACTTTGGTAATAAATTTACTTTGAACTTTGAACCTTAGTGCCCTAAGTCCTAGTCACCTGCCCGGCTCACAGACATTGGCCTCCGATCTCCGGTCAAGTTGACACAGGGCTTCGACCTTCAGGCCTTGACCTCCGGACTCACCGAATCCGTACTTCAAACTTTGGCTTTGCAGAATTATTTACTGGTATTGATACTGGTTTATTATTGTCACAAGTACCAAGATAGAGTGAAAAGCTTGTCTTACATTCTGTTCCTACAAATCAAATCATTCCGCAGCACATTGAGGGAGGACAATAACAATGCAGAATAATGGGTAACAGTTACAGAGAGAGTGCAGTGCAGGCAGATGATTAAGTGCAAGGTCCTGCTGAAGGGTCTTGGCCTGAAACATTGATTGTACTCTCTTCCTGGTCAACTGAGTTCCTCCAGCATTTTGTGTGTGTTGCTTGCATTCCCAGCATCTGCTGATTTTTCTCTTGTGTGTAAGTCCAAGATCATAATGATGTAGATTGTGAGGCCAGGGGTCCATGTTATAGTACGAGGTCCATTCAAAAGTCTGATAACAGTGGGATAGAAGCTCTCCTTGAGACTCGCAGTGGGTGATTTCAGACTTTTGTATCTTCTGCCTGACAGGAGAGGGGAGAACAGAGAATGTCAGGGTGGGTGGGGTCTTTAATTATCAAATAAGACCATAAAACATAGGAGCAGAATTAGGCCATTTGAACTGCTCTGCCATTCAATCATGATTGATCATTTTCCGCTCCCCAGACTTCTCCCTGTAACGTTTGATGCCATGTCCAATCAAGCTCTGCCTTAAATACACCCAATGACTCTGCCTCCACAGCTGCCTGTGGTAAGAAATTCCACAAATTCACCACCCTCTGGCTAAGGAAATTTCTCTGCATCTCTGCTTTAAATGGACTCCCCTCTATCCTGAGGTTGAGCCCTCATGTCCCAGACTCCCCCACCATGGGAAACATCCTTTCCACATCTACTCTGTCTAGGCCTTTTAACATTCAAAAGGTTTCAATGAGATCCCCCTCATCCTTCTAAATTCCAGCGAGTACAGACTCAGAGCCATCAAACGTTCCTCATTATAATAACCCTTTCATTCCCGGAATCATCCTTGTGAACCTCCTCTGAACCCTCTGCCAAAGCCAGCACATCTTTTCTCAGATGAGGGGCCCAAAACTGCTCACAATACTCAAGGTGAGGCCTCACCAGGGCCTTATAAATCCTCAGCATCACAACCCTGCTCTTGTATTCTAGACCTCTCTTTAAAATTTTTTTTTTACTGAATTTTCAAATAGGTTACAGAAAGAAAAAAAAATTTCCAACCCTTCTCCACTCCCCTTAACCCCTCCCCACTAACATCCGTACTCTAGTCCTCTTGAAACAAATGCTAACATTGCATTTGCCTTCCTTATCACCGACAACCTGCAAGATAACATTTAGGGTGTTCTGCACAAGGACTCCCAAGTGACTTAGCGTCTCATATTTTTGGATTTTCCCCCCATTTAGAAAATAGATTGCTCATTTATTTCTACTACCAAAGTGCATGACCATGCATTTTCCAATATTGTATTTCATTTGCCACTTTCTTGCCCATTCTCCTAACTTGTCTAAGCCCTTCTGCAGCCTACCTGCTTCCTCAACACTGCCTACCCCTCCACCAATTTCCATATAACCTGCAAACTTGGCAACAAAGCCATCTATTCCATCATCTAAATCATTTATATACGGCATAAAAAGAAGCGGTCCCAACACCACACCTGTGGAACACCGCTAGTCACTAGCTGCCACAGGAGGGCACAGGTTTAAGGTGCTGGGGAGCAGGTACAGAGGAGATGTCAAGGGTAAGTTTTTTACTCAGAGAGTGGTGAGAGTGTGGAATGGGCTGCTGGTGACAGTGGTGGAGGTGGATACGATAGGGTCGTTTAAGAGACTTTTGGATAGATACATGGAGCTTAGAAAAATAGAGGGCTATGGGTAGGCCTAGTAATTTCTAAGGTAGGGACGTGTTCGGCACAACTTTGTGGGCTGAAGGGCCTGTATTGTGCTGTAGGTTTTCTATGTTTCTATGTTTCCATCTTCCCAACCACTGAGATCAGGCTAACTGGTCTATGATTTCCTTTCTGCTGCCTTCCTCCTTTCTTAAAGAGTGGAGTGACATTTGCCATTTTCCAGTCCTCTGGCACCATGCCAGAGTCCAATGATTTTTGAAAGATCCTTACCAATGCCTCCTCAATTGCTCCTGCCACTGCTTTCAGAACCCTAGGGTGCAGTTCCTTTGGTCAGGGTGAGTTATGTATCCTTGGGTCTTTCAGCTTTTTGAGCACCTTCTCCCTTGTAACAGTAACTGCACCCACTCCTCTTCCTCACACACGACAGCACCTGGCACACTGCTAGTGTCTTCCACAGTGAAGGCTGATGCAAAATACACATTTAGTTCATCTGCCATCTCCTTGGCCCCTGTTATTATTTTTCCACCCTCATTTTCTAGTGGTCCTATATTCACTCTCATCTCTCTTGTATTTTTTACATATTTTACCATCTATTTTGATATTGCTTGCCAGCTTACTTTCATATTTCATCTTTTCCCACCTAATTATTCTTTTAGTTGCTCTCTGCAGGTTTTTAAAAACTTCCCAATTGTCTGTCTTCTCAACAATTTTTGCTTTGTTGTATGCTCTTTCTTTTACTTTTACATTAGCTTATATTTCCCTCATCAGCCATGGTTGTACTATTTTGCCATTTGAGTATTTCTTTGTTTGTGGAATACCTCCATCCCCCACCTTCCTTATTTTCCTAGAAACTCAAGCCATTGCTGCTCTGCTGACATCCCTGCCAGCAGCTCCTTCCAATTTACTTTAGGCAACTCCTCCCTCATACCACTGTAATCTCCCTTGCTCCACTGAAATACTGCTACCTCAAACTATATTTTCTTTCTATCAAATTTCAAGTTAACTCTATCATATTGTGAACACTGCTTCCTAAGGGTTCTTTTACCTTCAGCTCCCTAATCGCCTCCAGTTCATTACATCACACCCAATCCAGTATAGCTGATCCCCTAGTAAGCCATCTTGTAGGCATTCAACAAACTCACTCTCTTGGGATTCATTTCCAGCCTGACTCCCAATTGACCTGCATGTTGAAATCTCCCATGATTATCAAAATATTGCCCTTTTGACACGCCTTTTGTATTACCCATTGTAATCTGTGGTCCACCTCCCAAACACTGTTGGGAGACTTGTATACACTGGCATCAGCATCCTTTACCCTTGCAGTTTCTTAGCTCAACCCACAAGGATTCAGCATCTTCTGATCCTATGCCACATCTTTCTACTGATTTGATGCCATTCTTCACTGGCAGAGCCATGCCACCCCCTCTTCCTTCCTTCCTATCCCTCCAATACAATGTGTAACCATGGATATTCAGTTCCCAACTACAAACAACCTTCAGCCACGATTCGGTGATGTCCACAACATTGTACCTAACAATCTGTAATCGTGCAACTAGATCATCCACCTTATTTCTTATACTCTGTGCATTGAGATGTAACACTTTGAGTGCTGTATTTGCTACCCTTTTAAATTCTGCATCCCTAATACACTGATTCTCACTCTGTTGGCTACAACTAAGTCCCATCACCTGCCTGGCCTTCCTGACAGTCTGACTGTACGCTATCTTTACTTTTTTACCATCAGTCCTATCCCGAGTCCCTTCACTCTGTTTCCCACCCTCCTGCCAAATTAGTTTAAACCCTCCCCAACAGTTCTAACAAACCTGCCCATGAGAATATTGGTCCTCCTTGGGTTCAGGTGCACCTCGTCATTTTTGAACAGGTCATACCTCCCCCAGAAGAGTTCCAAGAACCTGAAGCCCTGCCCCCTGCACCAGCTTCTCAGCCACACATTTATCTACCAAATCATCCTATTTCTACCTTCACTGGCACGTGACACAGGCAGCCAATCCAGAAATTACTACCTGAGAGGTCCTGCTTCTCAGCTTTCTGCCTAGCTCTCTAAGCTCTCTTTTTAGGACATCTTTGCTTTTCCTTTCTATGTCATTGGTACCAATATGTACCAAGACATCTGGCTGCTCTCCCTCCCTCTCCAAACAGTATCCAAAGTGGTATACTTTTTTGAGGGGAATGACCACAGGGGTGCTCTGTGCTCGCTGGATATTCACATTGCCATTTCCTCTGACAGTCACCCAGCTGCTCGTCTCCTGGGTGACTACTTCCATGTAACTCTGATCGATTATCTCCTCACTGTCCCGTAGAAGCTGAAGGTCGTCCAGCTGATGCTCCAGATCCCTGACACGGTCCTCAAGGAGCTGCAGCCAGAAGCACTTCAAGCAGATGTGGTTCCCTTGGAGACATCCAGCAGGAAGAACACACAACAGTACACTTGGCACAGTAAGAAAGAGAAAAAGAAGGAACTTTAACAGAAACTTACCCACAGCCAATGCCTCTTTCGAGCAGAAGCCTCCTTTGAGCCAAAGCCTGACACTCCTCTCATCACTGGCTTACTCCCAGTAGCCACCCCGCTTGTATTCTAAAACATGAGTCAACGACCTGCGAGAAACCTCATCACCGTGGCCTGTTCCTGCCACTGATTGGACCATCACAAATCAAATCAAATCAAGTTTAGTAATCATTCAAGCCATACACAGTTACAGTTGAATGAGACCGTGCTCCTCTGGGGCCAAGGAGCAAAACATTCAAAAAATGGTCAGCAAACTTTCTATTTTGAACTTTTGAACTTTGGCCCTGTGCTGCAGTGCTTCGTGACCCAACAACTACTCCATAATTAAATTGAAATCGTCTCATTTCTTGTCGGAATTCCAACTCTAAAGCCGGCGCTCGAAAGTTAGGGCTATTTACCCAGCGCAACACAGACATCTCGCTGCATAGTCTGTGTCCTTTAAACACTCCGGAGAAGATTAATAACATCTTTGAAAAAGAACAGCAACATTTGGGGCACTACGGTAGTGTAGTAGTTAGCGCAATGCTGTTACATCTTGGAGCGTCAGAGTTCAGAGATCAATTCCTGAGCTGCCCGTAAGGAGTTTGTACACTCTCCCCGTGGAATGCATGAGTTTCCTTCCACATTCCAAAGATGTTCTGGTTAGAAGGTTAATTGGTGATGGTAAATTGCCCCATGGTTAGGCTAGGGTTAAATTGGTGGGTTGCTGGGTAGCGTGGCTCATTGGACCGGAAGGGACTGTTCCATGCTGTATCTGTAAATAAATAAAATAATTCATCACATATCTGGTGTCATAGGCAATACTGAACCCTCAATGCAGATGATCACTGGGTTATCTGCTCAGTAGAGCACAAAAAGAAGCCTTTTGGCCCATCTAGTCCATGCTGAGCTGACCTTCAGGTTAGTCCCATCGACCTTCACCCAGAGTATTGCCCATCCACGTACTTCTCCAAAATTCTCTGCTACCTTACAAGTAACTAGCATCGACCACTTCCACTGGCAGCTCGTTTCACACTTTCACCACTCTATGAGTGAAGAAGTTTCCCCAAATATTCGCATTTGTGCAAACTTGCTGTGCGAGAACATGGATTTCTCCTTCTGGTGATTTTTCCTTTCTTCTTCTCTCCTCTTCTATTGCCCACTCTGGCCCCTTACCTCTTCTCCTCACCTGCCTAACACCTCCCCCTGCTGCCTCCCTTCTTCCCTTTCTCCTATGGTACTCTTCTCTCTTATCAGATTCCTTGTTCTCCAGCCCTTGACCTTACCCACTCACCTGGCTTGACCTACCACCTTCTAGCTATCCTCCTTCCCTTCCCTTCCCCTCCCCTCCCCTCACCTTTTTATTCTGCTATATTTCCCCTTCCTTTATAGCCCTGGTGAACAGTCTCGGCCTGAAACATTGACTGTTATTAATTTTACGAATAAAACATCACAGTTAAAACCCTCCCAACTACTGAGCACATCTGCATGAAATGTTGCCGTAGAAAAGCAGCAGAGATTCTCGCTACCCAACCATGCTCTTTTCTCACTGCTGCCATCAGGTAGAAGGTACAGGAGCCTCAGTGCTTGCACCACCAGGTTTAAGAACAGTTGCTACCCCTCAACCATCATGCTCTTGAACAAAAGGGGATAGCTACTACACTTATTTAGGACTCTCTTATCTGGTTATTTAATGCTTGTCATTTATTGCTATTTATTTATATTTGCATTTGCACAGTTTGTTGTCCATTGATCCTGTTTACAGTCACTGTTCTATAGATTTGCTGAGTATGCCCGCAGAAAAAAGAATTTCAGGGTTGAATGTGGTGACATACATCTTACTTTGAACTTTAATTTCCACAGATGCTTTGTATTACGCAGAGCCTGAATCAGTACAGCAAAGGAACAGACCCTTCAACCCACAATAGTGTGCTGATCCAATTAAATTAATAATCCCATAGGCAATCTAAATTTGTATAGATATGGCATGTTACCAAACACTGGCAATCTTTTATAGAAGCGGGACGGAGAGAACCCTAAATTGTTTCATTACGGCCTGGTCTGGAAACACAAACGCCCAGGAATGGAGAAGTGCTAGATGCAGCCCAGCCTATCTCAGCCAAAGGCCTCCCCATCATCAAGCACGTCTACAAGGAGCGCTGCCACAGGAAAGCAGTATCCATCCTCAAGGACCCCCACCATCTGGCAGGAGTGCAGGAACAGTTCTTACTCTACAACCATCAGGCTCCTGAATCAGCATGAATAACTTGAATCACCACAGCTCTGAACTGAATCTATGGCCTACAGATTCTCTTTCAAGGGCTCTCAGTATTATTTTTATTTTCATAGTTGGTCTTTTCGTTCCACATGGATTGTTAATCTATGTTTATGCATAGATTTTCAAAAGTTCTATTGTATGTCTTAGCTTCCTTTAAATGTCTGCAAGAAAATGAATCTTGAGGTGGTTTACAGTGGCCAGCCTGTGGCCACTTTATTAGCTACCTCCAGCACTGAGTATGCGTTCATGGTTTTCTTCTGCTGTAGCCCTTCCACATCAGGGTTCAACGTGTTGTGCATTTAGAGATGCTTCTGCACACCACTGTTGTGACAAGTGGTTATCTGAGTTACTGTCACCTTTCTGTCAGCTTAAACCAGTCTGACCATTCTTCTCGGACCTCTCTCATTAACAAGGCATTTTCACCCACTTAACCACCACTCCAGATGTTTTTTTTGTTTCACATACCATTCTCTGTAAACTTTCGAGACTGTTGTGCATGAAAATCCCAGGAGATCCGCAGTTTCTGAAATACACCAACCACCCCATCTGACACCAACAATCTCCACAGTCAAAATCAGCTAGATCACATTTCTTCCCCATTCTGATATTTGGGCTGAACAATAACTGAACCTCTAGACCATGTCTGCATGCTTTTAATGCATTGAGTTTCTGCCATGTGATTGGCTGATGAGATATTTACATTAACGAGAGGGTGTACAGGTGTACCTAATAAAGTGGCCACAAAGTGTATATATATGCTGATAATAACTTTACCTTTGAAGTACATTTATTATCAAAGATTGTATAAATTATATGACCTTGAGATTCATCTGCTTACACGCAGCCACAAAGCAAGAAACCTGAAAGAACCCAATTTTAAAAACAGGCCAACACCCGATGCATAGACAAAGAGAGAAAAAGATCATGCAAACAATCAAAGCAAGCTACAGTATTCTGAACCAAATGAAGCCTGTAGACGTGGGGTTTGGAGCAGCTGGAGTCAGCCCGTAGCCTCTGTCTCAGTTCATTTCACAGCAGGGCAAGTAGCTGCAAAGATTACGCTGGAGCAGTCTCACAACCTCCACACTGTGGAGAGAGGAGTAAATGTCATGGAGGAATGAGTGGAGTTGGTCCAACCCTCACCTCCAAACACCCAATGCTCAGTCTGTGTGGGCTGGCTTTTCAACTGTCCAAACACCAGGTTGTCCCCTGCACTCGGACCAGACGCCTACCACATTAATAACTTCTGGGCTTATATCCCGCTGCCCATCCGAGGCCATACTCAACTTTTCTAAATCAGCTTGGTGCTTAGATCCAGTCAACCTCACCCCCAGTTTAGGCAGACTGCTTCCAAATCTCCTCTTCACCGACTTCACGCTGGCTTTGACCACTTCTCCTCGAACATGCCACGCTCTGACTTTGCATTGCACCCACATGGGTCAACCCTCGAGTCAGTCTCACCTTCGCTTGAACTTCAGCTTGTAAAATGTAACTCTTGTGTCTTGGACAGAATATACATTCTCATTGCTCGGTGCTGTCTGCTGTCACATCTGCAGAACTGAACTTTTTTCAAGCCATGTGCAATGTTCAAAGACGAAATGTCAGCAGATTTTTGCATGAAGGAAATGTACTACAATAGTTTATTGATAAGAGTCCTTGAAAGTGAGTCCATAAGTTGTGGAATCAGTTCATTGTTGAAATGAGTGAAGTTATCCCCTCTGGTTCAGGAGCCTGATGGTTGAGGGTTAATAACTGTTCCTGAACCTGGTGTTGTGAGTCCTGAGGCTCCCATACCTTCTTCCCAATGTCAGCAGGGAGAAGAGAGCATGTCCTGTGTGGTGGGGGTCCCTGAAGATGGTTTCAACAGCTAGTCTTACTTTTCACATTGTGAGTTTGTTAGTTTCAAAGGTACATTTAATGTCATAGAAAATGTATACAATGTACATCCTGAAATGCTTTTTCTTCTCAACCATCTATGAAAGCAAAGGAGTACCCCAAAGAATGAACAGTTAAATGTTAGAACCCCAAAGTCCCTCCCAGCTCCTCCCTCTCACGCGTAATTGGCAACAAGCAAAAAATAGCATCAGCACCTGCCATGAGCACTCAAGCATGAGCAAAGCAACAGCAAAGACACAGTTTTGTTGTTTCTCCTAATAAGGGAGAAAGGGGTGACTCCATTTCACTGCAAGAGGGGAGACGTAACAAACAACTCACTGGTTTACCATGTTAAAAGTCCATTGTGTTTCTTTTTCTGAGCTCTGTGCCCAAAGATCTTGGGTCTCTGGGACACAGCCAGAGATCTCCTGTCTCCAACGACTCACCGATCTCCTGCCATGGCACAGACTTTCAATCCCCCCTCTCTGGAGCCGTGAGATCTCACCCTCCAAAGACAAGCTTTGGCGTGCCAAACAACGGCCAGTTGTGAAAACCCGAGAGTGGGTCCCATTCCCGCAAAGAACCATAGTCAGGGTGTAACTCCAGATCACGGTTTTCAAAAGAACCCTGAAAGAGAAAAATAGAGCTATTACATGTCTTTGTTTATGTATAGCTTTTCTTTTTGTTGTTTATTTTGTTTCTTTTTCCTATATATGCCTGCAAGGAAATAAATCTCAGGGCACTATAGTTGTTTTCAGCTAATTGGGACACATCAGGTCCAACACATTTTGGCCCAATTAAGCGGCAGCCCCAATTGACCAGTTTCATGGAAATAGTTAAAAAGTATGAATGAGATAAAATGAATAGCAAATTATGAATTTAAATGAAATACAGAACAAATTAGAACACTACCAGTACTACTACTATGCAGAATTCATCCAGTGTACACAACTGCATTCACACTATACTTTCAATGACCTCATCCTCCAAATCTTCATCTTCATTGTAACATTTAAGAAAATTGTTGATACCTTCAAATCCTTCATAGTTTCTAACTTGTGAAATTGTTCTTAGTATTTTTGATTTACTTAGTTATCATTATGATTTGTTTTATATTCACACCATTTGTTTTCTTCTGCGCATAGGTTGTCAGTCTTTGGGAGTGGTTTTTCATTGATTTCATTGTATTTCTTTGTATCTACTGTGAATGCCTGCAAGAAAATAAAGCTCAGGGTTGTATCTGGTGGCATACACTGTATGTATTTTGATAATAATTTTACTTTATTTGTCACATGTACACCAGAACACTCAGTAAGATGTGGCATTTGTGTCAACAACCAACACAGTCCGAGGAAGTGCTGGGGGCAGCCCGCAAGTTTTGCCATGTGGGCAACATAGCACGCCCACAACTTGCTAACCATAACCCATTCACCAGAGGGATGCCGAAGGAAACTGGAGCATCCAGAGAAAGCTCACATGGTCACAGGGAGAATGAGCAAACTTCTGACGGGCGGTGGTGGGAATTGAACCCCCCGTCACTAGGGCTGTAAAAGTGTTGTGCTGACCTCTATGCTACCATGCTGCCCATTCAGCGTGTTTCTGGATTTAAATTTACCAAACCAACCTTTCACTAGATTTTGGTAACTGTTTTTACTCGGTTGGGGTGGGGGGGTGGGGGGAGGATGTGTCATTATGGTTGCAGAACTTATCGACATCAGGTCCAATCCAAAGGAGGTACATGTTCACTGTATACAAAGCCATCAGCCTAAAGACACTGCCATAGAGTCATAGAGCACCATAGCATGGGAATGGTCCTTTCCCCCATTTAACCTATGCCACCCTGTTTTCTGCCTAGTGGCATCTGCACACATCTCCCCTCCCATCTACCAACCCCTCAAACTTTCTCTCATATTTTGAAATCGACTCTGTATCCCCCACCTCCACTGGCAGCTTGTTCCATGCTTGCATCACTCCCTGAGTGAAGAAGTCCTGTCAAATGACTTCTCTTTCTCCTAAAGCCCCAAGGAACAAAGTCCTAACCTATTCAAGCTTCCAACCTACTCAAGTCCTGGCAACATCCTTGGAAACCTTTTCTGTACACTTTCAGTCTTATTGCCATCTTTCCTGTAGGTAGAAATGGCATGTGAAGCGTTGGTCAGACCGCATTTGGAGTATTGTGGGAAGTTTTGGGCCCCTTATCTGAGAAAAGATGTGCTGGCATTGGGAAGGGTTCAGAGCAGGTTCACAAGAATGATCCCAGGAATGAAAGGGTTAATGCACGAGCAGCGTTTGATTGTCCTGGGCCTGTATTCTCTGGAGTTTAGAAGAGTGAGGGAGGATGTTATTGAAACCTATCGAATATTGAAAGACCTGGACAGAGTGGATGTGTTTGCTATGGTGGAGGAATCTAAGACTAGAAGGTACAGTCTCAGAATAGAGTGATGCCCACATAGAACCGAGATGAGGAGGAATTTCTTTAGCCAGAATGTGGTGAATCTGTGGAATTCAATGCCACAGACAGCTATGGAAGCCAAGTCATCGGGCAGAGCTAGACAGGTTCTGATTGTTCAGGGCATCAACAGTTCCAGGGAGAAGGTAGGAGAATAGGGTTGAGAAGGAAAATAAATCAGCCATGATAGAGAAGACTTGATGGATCTAATTCTGCTGCTATGTCTTATGGATTTAATGTCAATACTCCAAACACAATGGCAATTATAATCTACCCGTTTCTTGGACAGGGGTGCCCTCCCTTCGCATGGTCTCCATATTCCCTTGTCCATTCCCCCTTTTCCAACACTTCATTCATCTCTTTAATGATTATCTCTGCCTTCCCCAGATTATGAATATCTGTGTACATTGCTGCACGGCCACCAGCAGTTAACACTGCCTTCTGAATAATTCACACCTTTATCTTGAATAGACTAGATTATTTTTTGCTGGCCTTCCAAAGCAATCTATTGGGAAACTTCAACTCTTTCTGAATGTCGCTGCTAGACTTTTAACTAAAACCAGGACGAGGGAACACATCACTCCCATCCTAGCTACTCTGCATTGGCTTCCTGTATCATTTAGAATTGATTTTAAAGTTCTCTCACTTGTTTCTAAAGCTCTTAGTGGTCTGGGACTAGAGTATATCACAGAAATGCTTATAACTCCGCTTGCTCTCTCAGGTCTTCTTCCACTAGTCTTTTAAATGTAAACAATCTTCCTCAAAAGATAATTGGCAGATCAGCTTTTTTGAATTACACTCCTAAACCGTGGAATTCTAAAACTGAAAACTATAAGGGATGCAGACTCTGTTGACACTTTTAAATACCAGCTCAAAACCCATTGATTTAACCTTGCTTTTAACTAACACTATTTTTGTCTTTCATTTTCATGTTTATTTTTAATTTTAATTTTTATCTTTATGTTTGTTCTTTATCCAATTGAAAAGCATTTTGACTACATCATCTGTATAAAAAGTGCTCCATAAATAGTTACTATTATTATTCTCATAGTCCATTCCTCACTTTTCTCTCACTCTCTCCCTCAGCTATTGCGACTAGTTTCCGGAGAAAGGTGTCTCTCCTTCTCAGTTCAGTAGCAATTAAATCACTCCATAGTTCTTGGCTGTGATCATCATTGCTTTCAATGTCATGTTAGCCCCTGTAGTTTCTGACTGCCTTTAGGGCTGGGGTTCCTTAAGGTTATCATACCTGGGGAAGAGGAGAAATAGTGGGAATGAGATCCCATTACCTATTAAATGCTCCCAGAAGTGTGTTTCAACCAAGTCCAGCTCCTTCACACTGGCTTAGCTACTAAGCCTGGCAGAACCATTTCTACTGAGAGGAGAAGGGGACAAAGGCAGGTTACTTGTGCTTTATAACCAATCACTTTGGGCTTTGCAGTTGGCAGTTCATCCAGCAGAAGGGAAAATCTGATCTCCAACCTCCGCTGCCTTGTGGCCATACCCACTCATGGGGAAGTCTTCAGGAGTAAACCCCAAGGAAAGCTCCGGAGCTGGAGTCCCCAAGGCAGTCCCACGTTGAGTTCAACACTGGCTGGCTACTCCTGCTATGTTGTCATTGCTAAACTGTATCAGTCTCTGCTGTTCCATTGGATTCATCAGCTGTGTGGAGAGGGGGAGCCTGCAACATGGGCAACAGCTTCTCTCCATATCATACTGCCCTGGCTTGTGTATCGCGTAGACAGTTGGGACAGAACATCCATGGTGAATTCAACCAAATGACCAAAGTGAATTTATTCTGGGTTAAGATGAATTCCTCCAATCAGCTGAGTTAAATCAGAATCAGGTTTACTATCACTGACATCTGTCAAGAAATTGGTTTTATTTGTGACAATAGCACATTGCAATACGTAAAAAAATTACTATACTTTACAGTAAGAAATATAAAAGTTAAATAAGCAGTACAAACAAAAAGTAAAATATTGAGGTAGTGTTCATGGGTTCAATGTCAATTCAGAAATCTGATGGCGGAGGGGAAGAAGCTGTTCCTGAATCATCGAGCGTGTGTCTTCAGGCTCCTGTACCTCTTTCCTGATGGTAGCAATGAGAAGAGGGCATGTCCTGGGTGATGGAGTATCATTGTGGCGGATGGTACTTTTTAGAGGCATCATCTTTTTAAGGTGTCCTAGATGCTGGGGTGACCAGAGCCAATGATGGAGCTGCCCGAGTTTGCCACTCTTTGGAGTTTTTGATCCTTTGCATTGTCCTCTACCCCATACCACACAGTGATGCAGCTAGTAAGAATGCTTTCCATGGTGCATCTGCAGAAATTTACTAGAGTGACAGACTAAATAATTCATTCAATCAGGGGAGGCGAATTCATCCAATGAGTCGAGAAAAATTCATCCCATTGACCATAGTGAATTTATCCAATAGACCGTGGTGAAATCATCCAATCAGCAAGATGAATTCATCCACTCGGCTAAGATGAGTTCATCCAATCAGCCAGGAGGAATTCTTCGAATCGCTTAGGGGAATTTATCCAATCAGCCAAGGCGAATACATATAATTGGCGAAGGTGAATTCATTCAATTAGCTGAGGGAAATTCATCCAATTGGCAAGCTGAATTCATTGAATCAGTAAATCTTCTTCCAATGCCCAATTGTCTTCAGATTCAGCAAAATTACCCTACCTCTGTATTTGCTAATGGCCCTGACTTCCCCTGCAATGTCCAAGCTTTTCAAATCATTTCTTGCTGCTCCCTAATCTTTTGTCTGGCTGAAGAGTTCCCTGCTGGTGTTTTCTTTGTGTTTTGTAGTGATGGAACAATAGACTGGGTTCCAGTGATCTGATTTGCCTGGAATGTGAAATAAAATATTTGAAGGTATGACCTATAGCTTGTGGTTTCTGAGCAAAGAGTTTTGCTTTCCTGCTGATTACCTCATGGCTTTGAAAGAAGATCAAGGATTCTTTGAACTGCTCATACTGCATCTTCTCTTGCTGGTAGCAATGAGCAGTGGATGCAAAGAACCATGTGTACATGCCCCAACAGTGCTGGCTCCTCTTCGAGGTTTAACCATGTCATGGGCAGAGGCACCTCACAGGGTTACTCTGATAGGCACTATCCAAAGAAATTATATGCTTTGGTGGTTGGATGAACTCAGCAGGTCAGGCAGCATCAATGGAGATGAACATCGATTTCTCTTTATAGTATTTTTTTTCTCTTTTTTGTTATTTTTAACTCCCCCTTTCCCTCTTCTTCTATTCCCCACTCTTGCCTCTTACCTCTTGTCCTCACCTGCCTATCGTCTTCCTCTGGTGCCCCTCCTTCCCTTTCTCCCGTGGTCCACTCCCCTCTCCTATCAAATTCCTTCTTCTCCAGCCTGCTACCTTTCCCACCCACCTGGCTTCACCTATCACCTTCTAGCTTGTCTTTCCTTACCCTCCTCCCTGGTAACATACCCCTTCCTTTCCAGTCTTGAAGAAGGGTCTCGGCCTGAAAAATCAACTCTTTATTCTGCTTCATAGATGCTGCCTGACCTGCTGCGTTCCTCCAGCCTTTTGTGTGTGATTATCTATGGAGAGGAATAAACAATTGATGCTTATCTTTAACCAAGGCCCTTCATCAGGGAGAAGATGCCAGAAAAAGAAAGTTGGGGGTGGGGAGAGGGGATGAGTACAGGCTAGAAGGTGACAGGTGAAACCAGTTGAGGGGGAAGATAGGTGGATAGGGGAGGGGGAACTTTTGTCTATTTCCTCCATCACCTCCATTCAGGGTCACTAACAGTCCTTCTATGTAAAGCAACACTTCACCTGGAAATCAGTTAGAGCCGTCTATTGTATTCGGTGCTCCTGCTGTGGCCTCCTTTACATCAGTGAGACCCATTGTAGATCAAGGAACCGTTTTGTCAAGCACCTTGGCCACAAAAGGAGGGGTTTCCTGGTGTCCACCCATTTTAATTCTGCCTCCCATTCCCATTCCGACATGTCCGCCCTTTACTGCCACAGTGAGACTATGCTCAGGCTGGAGGAGCAACACCTCATATTCTCTTTGAGTCGCCTCCAACTTGATGGCATGAACATCGATTTCTCTAACTTCTGGTAATTTCTCCCCCTCTCCCTTCTCTCTAGATTACCCTGCCTGGTTTTCCTCTCACCTCTTTTCTTCACGTGCCTCCCACCTCCCCTGGTGCACCTCCTCTTTCCCTTTCTCCCAAGGTTCACTCTCCTCTCCTATCAGATTCCTTCTTATTTCATCCTTTAACTTTTCCACCTATCTCCTCTCAGCTTCTTACTTCATCCTCCCTCCCCCATCACCTTGCCTCACCTATCACCTGCCGGCTTGTTAATTCATTCCCCTCTCCCCAATTGCCAGGTCTCTCCTATCACCTGCCAGCTTGTACTACTTCCCCTACCCCCACCTTCTTATTCTGACTTCTGGCCTCTTCCTGATGAAAAGTCTCGGCCCAAATTGTCAGCTATTTATTCCCCTCCGTAGATGCTGCCTGGCCTGCTGAGTTCCTCCAGCGCTTTTTGTCTGTTGCATTAAGAACTTGTTCTGCATGTTGGATTTCTGAGGCCTCAGGGAATGGAAGGGCAGTACTGTTCTCAGCCTGGCAGCACAGTTTAAGGATAGTTTTTGAGAAAAAGATCATAAGAACTTAAGAACTCGGAGCATAATTAGGCCATTCAGCCCATTGAGTCTGCTCCACCATTCCATAATTGCTGATTTATTGTTCCACTGTATCCTATTCTCCTGTCCGGTCCCCATAACCTTTGATGTTCATACTAATCAAGTACCTATCAACCTTTGCTTTAAAGAAACCCAATGTCTTGGCCTCCATAGCCATCTGGCAATGAATTCCACAGGTTCACCCCGTCTGGCTAAAGGAATTCCTCCTATTCTCTGTCCTAAATGGACATCGCTCTATTTTGAGGATGTGCCCACTGGTTCTGGACTTTCCCACTATAGGAAACATCCTCCCCACGTCCTCTCTATCTAGGTCATTCAATGTTCAATAGCTTTCAATGAGATCCCCCCCCTCATTATTCAAGCAAAGAATGAGCCAGTTTTGTGTTTAAGTAAGTGCAGACATTTATTTTCTGAACCTTTGGTTTGCTAATTGTTCATTTCAGTAAAAAGGAATTACATTCACATCATGCCTTTCACAACCTCAGGACACCACAAGCATTCTCACAATCAAACAATTACTTGGAAGTGCGGTCTGTGTTGCAATGTATATGATGTGGCTTACAAATTGTGCGTGGCAGGCCCTTGAGCATGATGGTGGAACAAAGACCAGATCATCTTCTCATGGCAGTGTTAGCTGAGGGAAAATATCACAAGAAATAAGCATCCAACATCAAAGTCTCATACTACCAATTTCAGGAGCACCCAGCAAGCGCCTGCACCAGAGTGGATAACTTCACTCACCCCATAACTGAAAAGATTCCACAACTGTGGATCTAATTTTCAAGGATTCTACAACTCACATTTTTCAATCTTATTTACTGCATACATAAGGAGTGCTGTTGCAGGAATGCAGCAACCACCATGAAGGAAGCAATGCTCGGTACTTGCTGCTGCCTTCGGGAAGGAGGTCCCACACCACCGGGTTCAGGAGCAGTTATTACCCCTCAACCACCAGGCTCCTGAACCAACGTGGATAATGGCTCACCTCAACATCACCTCAAGAGTCCATGAATTCACTATCAGGAATTCTACAACTCATGCTCTCAGTACTATTTATTCAGCTTTTTTTGTATTTGCACACAGCTTGTCTTCCTTTGCACAGTGGCAGTTTGCCAATCTTTGTGTGTAGTTTTTCATCAAATCAATGGTATCTATTTGTTCTACTGTGAATGCTTACAAGGAAGTGAATCTCAAGGTAGTATATAGTGACATAAATGTGCTTCGACAATATGCTCACTTGGAACTTCGAACTTTTCTTCAAACTAGTGGCGGTGGTTATCTGTCATGTCCGATGATGACAGGGAAATCTGTGTGGGCGAGGTTTTAAAATGGAGAAAGCTGTTGCACTGGGGTAGTTCCACTCTCATAACCTCAGATGTCTGGGTCCAGTGGTACGAACAAGTGTCCCAAACTGGGGTCGATTTTTTTTAGCGTGCTTTGGTGGGAGAAGGGAGTGGACATGTAGGAGCTCAGATACTTGGAGGGTGGCAGCTCTCCCTCAGCACCAGCCCAGAAGATGATCAAGGTTCTGAAATTGAACTTCAACCCACAAAAAAATGCTTCTTAAACCATATCTGAAGGATCTTGCCATAGAACATACTACATACAACATATATAATTTATACATTGGAAGGCTAATGAGCTGCTGTAAATTGTCCCTCATGTGTAGGTTGGTGGTAGAAACTCTTTCATTCACTACAGGAGGTACAGGAGCATCAGGGTGAGGACTGCCAAACTGGATACAGCGTCTTCCCGCAGGCTATGATACTGACAAATACCCTGCCACCACCAAGGACTCATCACTGGGACAGCAAGCTGATTACTGCTTACCTGTGCTGCACACTATGTGCATTTTGAAATACATTTATTTAATTATTTATGGTAATTTTTGTTTTATGGGTTGTATGTGATATATATTTTGTGGGTACACTGTACACCGGGATAACATTGTTTCGTTTGTTTGTATATATGTATAGTCAGGTGACAACAAACTTGAACTCGACCTTAAGAATCTGGAGGAGAATTGATGGGGGTGTGGGGAGAATAGATTATTAGGGGAATGGGTCTGTTCAGTGATCCAGCATGGAATCAAAGTGCCAAAATGGAATTAATAACAACTGCATTTTAACAGAAGATTTTGGCCAATGTTAATTTATACTCTTGTAAGAACATGCGAAGTTAACTCTGATGGACTGGGCGATGAGATCAGCTGTGAGATCTAGTGGCCAGGACGGTAGTTCTCAATGATTCATGGAGAGCTCTTCTCCCAACAGAAGATATTGATCCTCCAGTGCAACTAAGGAAGTCCCCAGTTGCGACGATAAATCCATAAGACCATAAAGCATTGAAGCAGAATTAGGCCATTCAGCCCATCAAGTCTACTCCACCATTCCATCGTGGCTGATTTATTCTCCCTCTTCAACCCCATTCTCTTGTTATCTCCCTGTAATCTTTGACAACCTTCCTAAACAAACTCAGTCAACTTTTGCCTTAAATATACTCCATGACAAGGCCTGCACAACTCTCTGAGGCAATGAATTCCACGGATTTGCCACCCTTTGGCTAACGAGATTCCTCTTTATCTCTGTTCTAAAGGGACATTCTTCTATTCTGAGGCTGTACCCTCTGGTCCTACACTCCTGCACTATTGGAAATACCTGCACATCCACTTTATCTATCTCTTTCAATATTCATTGGTTCTAATAGCATCTCCACCTCATTCTAAACTCCAGTGAGTACAGGCCTAGAGCCATCAAACACACCTCATATGTTGACCCTTTCACTCCAGTGATTGTTCTCCTGATCCTCTCTAATATCAGCACACCCTTTCTCCGTGTTGCCTGACCAAGGCCTTATAAAGCAACAGTATTACATCCTTGCTTTTATGTTCTAATCCTCCTGAAATCAATGCCAGCATTGCATTAGCCTTCCTTACCACTGACTTATCCTGCAAGTTAACCTCTGGGGAATCCTGCATGAGAATTCCAAAGTCCCTTTGATCTCTAATTTCTGAATTTTCTCCCCATTAAGAAAATAGTGTACATCTTTATTCCTTTATGACCATGCACCTCCCTGCACTATATTCCATCTGCCACTACTTTGCCCATCCTCCTAAACAATCCAAATCCTTGTGCAAACCTCCTGCTTCCTCAACACTGTCTGCCCCTCCATCTATTTCTGTATCACCTGCAAAATTGGCCACAAAGCAATCAATTCTATCATTCAAGCTGTCAAGATTGCGATTACTACTTTACCACTGTACCCATTTTCTGAGGTCGAGAGAGAGGAATTGCCTCTCCCACACAGTTTCCCCTGTCCTTGTTCGGTATGGTGGACAGCCAATCAATCAGTTGTCCATAACTTTGCCTTTGCTATAGCTTAATAGCACCACGTTCACAGATTGTGCATTCAAGCCACACCCACAGCCATAAATTTGACCTTTTTTATTTCTTTCCCTGACCCACCACCATAAAACCACAAGACATAGGAACAATATCAGGCCATTTGGCCCATTGAGTCTGCTCTGCTATTCCATCATGGTTGACTTATTATCCCTCTCAACACTCTTCTCCTGCTGTCTTCCCATAACCGTTGACTCATCAAGAACCTATCAACCTCCGCTTTAAATATACTTAACGACGGCCTACACAGCTGTCCATGACAATGAATTCCACAGATTCACTACCCTCTGGCTAAAGAAATTCCTCCCTATCTCTGTTCTAATGGGATATCCCTCTATTCTGAGGGTGTGCCTTCTGGTATTAGGCTTTCAAACTATTGAAAACATCTGTTCCTCATCTGTTCTCTCTAGTCCTTTCAATGAGAACCCCACTCATTCTTCTAAACTCCAGCAAGATCAGGCCCAGAGCCATCAAATGCTCCTCGTACATTAACCCTTTAACTCCTGGAATATTTCTTGTCGGCATCGTGCTCATTTTTGATGGGGTTATGCTGTCTGTAGTGGCAGAGTGTCCCTGTCAGAGAACTGCTCTGAGTGTGGGAAGGAAATGTGAGACAACACAGGGATGAAAGAGATTTTTAAAAATTCATGAAAACCTCGTCACTCCATTCTTGGGTAATACCATTGGGAAGAAATATGAGGAAAGCTGTTTACTGTTAACAGTCTTTGATCGTCAGTTTACAATGGACTCTTGCCAGCATTCTAATTCCACAGAATAGAATAGTTAGCATGATACCATACCCAGGCACAATTTATGAAATACCATTATTCTCTCTCTCTTGCTCTTTCTCTCTCCTTCCGCACCCTCTCTCTCTCTCCCTCTCAACCTTACTTTCTTTCTACCATTCTGTGTTTTCAATATCTCTCTCTATTGATCTCTCTCTCTGATCTCTTCTTTACTCTGTCTTTTCTCACTCTCTCCCCCCTCTCAATTTCTGTCCCCCACTCTCATCTCCATCAGACCCATCACATTCTTTGACTGTTCTTACTCCTGACCATCTTCCCCACAAGTCAACCTTCTACTTTTCAGATCATCATGTTCTGGTGATAACTGAAGTTGGGAGCAGCTTCGGCCGGGGCCTTAGACCATCCTCAGAATCAGACTGAGAATCAAAATCCCATTTAATATCACTGGCATATGCCATGAATGTGTTGACTTGTGGCAGCAGTATATTGTAATACAAAATAACAACAAATTAAAGTAAGCAGCATATACTTAATGTATAAAAAAGTAAATAAGTAGTGCAAAGAGAGGGGGAAAATTACCGAGGTTGTGTTCATGGGTTCATTGTCCATTCAGAAGTCTGATAGTGAAGGGGAAGAAGCAATTCCTGAAATATTGAGTGTGTGTGTCTTCAGGCTCCCGTCCCCCTCCTTGATGGTAGCAATGAGAAGAGGGCACGTCCTGGGTGATGGGGGACCTGCTGCCTTTTTCAGGCATTGAGTTTTGAAGAGGTCCTCGATGCTGGGAGGCTAGTGCCCATGATGGAACTAGCTGAATTTACAACTTGCTGCCACTTTTCCCAATCCTGTGCAGTGAGCTGGTGAAGATCCACATTTGACAACTCACAGGTATCACTCCCAGTTGACAGAGTTTGACAAAGGCCTTACCTCCTTCTCCAGAAGCTCTTTAAAGCATTGACCATCCTCATGAACTGGTGCAAGTCCACGTTTACTTACTGGAGTTTAGAAGAATGAAGGAGATCTCATTGAAGCCTATTGAATATGAAAAGGCCTAGATGGAGTGGACATGGTGAGGATATTTTCTATGGTGGGGCAGTCTAGGATCAGTGGGCTCACTCTCAGAATAGAGGGACGTTCTGTTAGAACAGAGATGAGGAGGGATTTCTTTATCCAGAGGGTGGTGAATCTGTGGATTTTGTTGCCACAGATGGTTGTGGAGGCCAAGTCATTGATAATATGTGTGCTGTGTGTGATATATGTACCATGTTAGGTCACCGAAAAATATTGTTTCATGTAGCTGTAAACATTTGTATGGTTTAATGATGACAAACTTGAACAATGTTTAAAGTGGAAGTTGTCAGGTTCTTAATTAGTCAGGTTATCAAAGGTTATGGGGAGAATTCAGGAGAATGGGCTTGAGAGGGAAAATAAATCAGCCATGATGGAATGGAAGAGGAGATTCAATGGGCCAAATGACCACATTCTGCCCCTTTATCTTCTGGTTTTATACTGAGGCAGGTAGTGATAACCTGGAGGAGCTTTCCAGATGTGGTCATAAAGGCAGATGCAATCACAGTGTTAAAGAGATGATGGGAAGACCACGTGGATGGGAAAGGCATATAAAGATACATTCAATGGCCACTTTACCAGATATCTCTTATACCTAATTAAGAGGCCATAGATTGTATGTTTATGGTTTTCTGTAGAGTAGCCCATCCACTTCAAGGTTTGACATGTATGTTGAAAATAAATAGATGGACAAGCCCGCAAAATCACCAAATCATGTGATGTCACAATTCAGACCAATAAACAGTCACCTGGTGCATAGGACATCTCACCACCTGTAAGTTTTCAGGTGAAACCAGCTTGATAATATTCGACTGGTTTTCTGGTCCGTTCTGATGATTCCAATCCAGAAACCCCAGGACTGAGTGTTGGTCTGGATTCAGTGATTTCAACTGGGAATTCCACTTTGATAAGTTACAATGCTAATCCGTCTTGCTCACCAGCTCGTTCAGGAACAAGGGATCCACTTGGCCATCTGCTGATGTGATTAGATGTCGGCAGCAAATACTAGTATCCTCAAGTGCTGAGGTAACTTGTTGGCCCTCTTTCACCTCAACTTCTTTGCATTGGTGCTGCTCCTGTTAGTGGTACACATTTCTGTGGATCGAAAATGGTTGATGACTAGTCACGAGGGTTAACTCTCTCTCATACAGGTACTAGTTAAAACGTTTTACACCCCAAACGAGACTCAAGGCTTCTCTGTCAATGGGTGCATAGTTTTTCTCTGCAGTGGTAAGAGAATGTAATGCAAAGGCTTTGGGGTGTTCACTTGCATCCTATGTGACCTGACTGCACTGTTACCATAAACTGAGGCAACACAGACAAGCTTTACCTGACAATGTGAAGCTTAACGTGTGAGTGCAGTGTCTGACGTCACCATTTCTTTTATCTTTTGGAAAGCCACCTCACTCTGCTTTGTCCATTATCATTTCTTCCCAATCTGTATTATGAGTTCAAGGGGAGGAGCACAGTGGCCAGGTTTAGCAAGAAGCTGTTACAGTAATTGACAAATCCTAAAAAGCACCACAACTGCGACATATCCATTGGCCTTAGGGCATCCGTCACTGCTTGGATTTTCCAAGCACACGTGTGTAAATCTTGTGCGTCAATGGTGTGACCACAGTAAGTGAAGCTTGGTTTTAAAAAATCACTGTTGTTACTTTGAGCTCTGAGCCCATAATCTTCTAATCATTTTAATAATGTTTTGAGATTTTGGAGATGTAACTTGTCATCTTCACCAGTAGCAATGATGTCATCCAGAAAACACTGAGTGCCTGGGCAGCTTTGCAACACCTGCTCCATGGCGTTCTTGTCAGGCCCTGGGGATTAATCCACCTCAATTTGCCTCAAGACAGCAAATACCTCCTCTTCTGGGATCTGTATGGGATCCATGACTTTGCTGTACCATTTCCTCTCATCTATTGACTCTGCATCAGTCTCTTAAGTGAATGCAGATGCAAAGAAAGCTCACCCATCTCTTTCAGTGCCACATGTGGATTACCACTCTGATCTTCCAGAGGGATAATTTTGTCCCTTGCTATCCTTTTGTTCTTTACATATCTGAATGAAGCCCTTAGGATTCTCCTTCACTTAGTCTGCTAGAGCAATCTCATATCTTCTCTTAGCCCTCCTGATTTCCTTCTTAAGCGTTCTCTTGTATTTCTTGTACTCCTCGAGTACCTCATTTGTTCCTGCCAGCCTATACCTGCTATGTGCCTCCTTCGTTTCCCCAAACAGGGCCTCAAAGTCTCTCAAAACCAGGCTTCCATAGACCTGTTACCCTTGACTTTTATTCTGACAGGACAAACCCTGTACTCTCAAAATTTCCGTTTAGAAGTCCTCCCAATCACCATGTAGACCTTTGTGAGAAGACACTGAGTCCCAATCCACACTTGTAAGCTCCTTTATGATACCACCAAAATTTGCCATTCTCCAGTTTGGAACTTCCATGTACTGATTAATGGAATGTTCCTGAACACATTTGACAGACTCTATCCTGTCTATTCCTTTTACCATATGGAGTTCTCAGTCAATATGTGGAACGTTAAAATCACCTACAATCACAACCTTATACTTCTTGCAACAGTCTGTGATCTGTCTACAAATTTGCTCCTCTAAATCACACAGACTGTTGGGTGGTCAATGAGAAAATCCCATTACTATGGTACCTTTCTTATTCCTCAGTTCCACCCATAAAGCCTCACTCAGTGAGTTCTCCAGTCTGTCCTGACAGGGCACAGTTGTGATAGTTTCCCTGACTAGTAATACCACCACTCCCCCTTTAATCCCTCTTGTTATATCACGTCTAAAATGATGGAACCCCAAAATACTGCTAGCCCTGCCCCTTCTGCAACCAAATCTCACTAATGATCATAATATCATAATTCCACGTGCTGATCCATGCTCTAAGCTCGTCCACCTTTCCTGCAATGCTCCTTCTATTGAAGTATACACATTTCAGAACATCAGACCATAAGACACAGGAGCAGAATTAGGTCATTTGACCGATCAAGTCTGCTCCACCATTTCATCATGGTTGATCCATTTTGCCTCCCAGCTTCAATCTTCTGCCTTCTCCCCATATCCCTTCTTGCCCTGACCAATCAAGAGTTTATCAAACGCTATTTTAAATATATGTAAAGACATGGCCTCCACAGCCGCTTGTGGCAATGAATTCCACAAATTTACTACTCTCTGGCTAAAGAAATTTCTCCTCATCTCTGTTTTGAAAGGATGCCCCTCTATTCTGAGACAGTGTCTTCTAGTCTTAGACACTCTCACCATAGGAAACATCCTCTCCACATGCACTCTCTCTCAAGGCCTTTCAACATTCAATAGGTTTTAATGAGGTCACTGTTAAACTTTCTGAAACCCAGTAGGTAAAGGCCTAGAGCCATCAAATGCTGCTCATATAGCAAGCCATTCAATTATGGAATCATTTTTGTGAACCTCCTTTGAATCCTTTCTAATTTTAGCATATCCTTTATTAGATAAGGGGCCCAAAACTGCTCACAATACTCCAAGTGAGGCCTCACCAGTGCTTTATAAAGCCTCAACATTACACCCCTACTTTTATATAGAAGACTTCTCAAAATGAATGTTAACAAAGCCTTTGCCTTCCTTATCACTGATTTAACCAGGAAATTAAACTTTAGGGAGTCTTGCACAAAGACCCTCAAGTCCCTTTGCACCTCAAATAGTATACCCTTTTAGCTCTTCTTCCAAAATACATGACCATACACTTGCCAACGCAGGGTTATCTTGGATCTAGTCCACAGCATTCTTCGGTGGGAGGGTGTGGTCTATGTTGGTACCAATGACGTAGGTAGGATGGGTGAAGGGGTTCACCAAAGTGAGTTCAGGGAGTTAGTTAAAGGATAGGACCACCTGGGTTGTAAACTCAGGGTTGCTACTGTGCCACATGCTAGTGAGGCTAGAAAAAGGAAGGTCATATAATTTAACATTAGGAGCTAGAACATTACAGCACAGGAACAGGCCATTCAGCCTGCAATGTTGTGCCAAACCAGCTAAAAAGCAAATCAAAAACACCCGAACACAAATTCCTCCTAACTGCACGATATCCACATTCTTCTATCTTCCTCGCATCCATGTGCCTATCCACACGTCTCTTAAAAGCTTCTAATGTATTTGCCTCTACCAACATACAAGCAGTACATTCCAGGCATCCATGACTCGCTGAGTAAAAAACTTACCCCTCATATCCCCTTTGAACCTACCCCTCTCACTTTTAATGCATACCCTGTGCATGATACTTCTACTCTAGAAAAAAGATACCCTATCTTTTACCCTATCTATGCCTCTCATAATCTTATAAACTTTTATTAAATCTCACTTCAGCCTCTGCTGAACCAGAGAAAACAACCTCTATACCAGGCACGTGGTAGACCTCCTCTGCAGCCTCTCCAAAGCATCAGCATTCTTCTCACAGTGGGGCAACTTAAGGGTGACTACCTCCCTGTTGCTCCGATCTATCACCTCCTCATCCAAGGGGGGTTCAAGCTGCATGTTCTGGTTCCTTAACATGGTCTCTAAGGATGCAGATGCACCATGCAGATGTAGTTATCAGGGAGGCTGCAGATCTACTATAATTCTCACATTTCACACAAAGAGCATGCCACTAACTTTGGATCTATTCTCAGCACACTAGCTATGTACTGACAGGGCAAAAAATTTTACTAGAAACTTCCTTAGAGCCTCCATCTGTGCTTGTCCAAACCTATTCTCACCCATCCTGTTGAACCAAAGCCAGACCACTCTAACACTGCCCCACTCCAACAATAACCACTCTGCTTTCACCTCCTTTCTTTTCCTTCCTTCTTATCGGCTCACACAATGACTCATTGTTGACGAGACTTGCACTTTTCAAATGGCTCCTACCCTTCATGATGTTACTCACTCTCTCTCTCACGCGCGCACACACACACACACACACACACACACACACACACACACACTCACACACACACACACACACACACACTCACACACACACTCACACACACACACACACACTCACACACAATAAATAGGATGAACTGTGATGGAGGCTTGGGCCTCTTTCTCTGCATGGTGGTTTTGGTCTTTTCTTAATTGGGTTCTTCAGGTTTCTTGCTTTGTGGCTGCCTGTAAGCGAACAGATCTCAAGGTGTATAATTTCAGAATCTGAATCAGAACCAGGTTTATTGCCACTGGCATGTGTTGTGAAATTTATAAACTTTATACATTCTTTGATATTAAATGTACTTTGATGTTAATGTTCTGTGTGTGTGTACGTATATATAAAATTAAATAGGTAGAGCCAAAAAGAGACAAAAAAATAGTGAGGTCATGTACATGGGTTCATTGTTCATTCAGAACCCTGAAAACCTCAAGTTTAAGTTCAAGTTTATTGTCATTCAACCACACACATGCTTTCAGCTAAATGTTGTACCTCCAAAGCCAAGATGTAAAACACAGCACATATAGTTACGGTATGGAACATACAATAAAACACAGTACAGTTAGTTATATAGTAAATATAGTCACACACAACACATATAGTTATGATATAGCACAATAAAGTCATAAAATAATATTTCAAGTCCCTGAGTGGCATGGCCTGAAAATTGATGGTGCTGTGGAATGTAGTCCTCTAGCCAAGTTTCTGCAAGAACAAGCACACAGCAGTTCCTCATCTTGTGCTGGATCAGCCACAGATGAAGGTAATCCAGATGGCTTTCCAAAGAGTGAACATTGGAGAGCAGTATTGATGGGAGATCTGGCCTACATAGTTTAGCTTTTTAACCTAGCAAGGATTCCTGCATGCTTCTATTTTCTCTCACACTACTTCCAGTGCCTCCTTCCTGGGTGTCTGTAACAGGGTGTCTGTGGTATGAGGGCCTGGTCCAGGAAATGACCTGAGGGTGAGAAGCTCCTCTGCTGTCAGTCTCACTAATCAACTTACAGTATTGTGTAACATTATTGTCCAACGGGGTCTTGCACTCATAGGAAAAACATGTAAGGTAAACATTTGCACCACGTGCAATAAGGGTGTTAGCATCTCTAAAGATCTATCTTGGGCCCAACATATTGAATTACAAGGACACGACAGCAGCTAGATTTCATCAGGAGCCTGAGGAGGCTTCATTTGTCACCAAGGGCACTTGTAAATTTCTACAGATGTTTCACGGAGAGCGTTCGAATGGTTTGCATCACAATTTGGTATGGAGAGGCTTCTGTGAGGGATCAGAAAATGCTGCAGACAACTGTAACTCAGCCAGCTCCACCATGCTCCCCAGAAGTGAGGATGCTTTCAAAAGGTAATGCCCCAGGATGGTGGCATCCATTATTAAGGACCCCAATCACTCAGGACAATCTCTCTTCCCATGCTACCTTGCACAGGAGCATGTAGCATTGAGCATATATCTCCAGGTACAGGAGCCTGGAGCTATATACTCAACGTTTCAGGAACCACTTCTTCTCCTCTGCCATCGATTTGTGAATGGACATTGAACTCATGCTCACCACCTCATTATAGTCTTTATTAAAAACTATTGTAGTTTATAGTATTTTATTATTGTGCATAAAAATAGAAATTTTATGAAATATCCTTGGCATCTTTCTGTTGCATGTTGTATGATGTGGGCGGTCATGGTCTTCCATCTCTGCATGACCATGATTGTTCTTGGCAAATCACGAAATATGTCAGCATTATTGAACCTGATTCTTATCTGTTTGGCTTGCTGAACATGTCTGCATTTGCCTGGAAGGGCTGCGATTGCAATGTGTGGAGGCTCACTGGAGTTCAAGTTCAAGTATATTGTCATTTGTATGTGGTCAAATGAGAGAATGCTACTGGTGTTTTATACATGGTGAGCCCTGGGTGGTGGCAGGGAGTTCTTACACCTGGGGGAAGAAGCTGTGTCTTACCCTAGCAGTCCTTGCCCTGATACTACAGTACCTACTCACTGATGGTAAGGGGTGTCAAAAAGACTGTTAGACAGACGGAAGAGGTCACTGACAATGCTATATTGCAGCATATGCAGCGCTCCTGATAAATATCTCAGATGGGTGGAACTGCAACCCCGATGGTCCTCTCAACACTTCTTGCAATTCTTTGTAGGGACTTGCAGTCAGATGCCTTGAAATGGCTGTGCAATAAGACCATGAGATGTGGGACAAGAATTAGGCCTTTTGGCCCATCAATTCTGCTTCAACATTTCATCATGGCTGATCCATTTTTCCTCCAGCCTCAATCTCCCACCTTCCCCTCATAAACCCTTCTTGTCCCAAAGAATCAACAATCTATCACCCTCTGCCTTATATATACACAATGACTTAGCCTCTACAGCTGCCTGTGGCAACAAATTCAACAGATCCTTCTCTCCCTGGCTAAACAAATTCCTCATCCTCATTCTAAAAGGACACCCCTCTATTCTGAGGCTGTGTCCTCCAGATTTAGACTCTCCCACCATAGGAAACATCCTCTCAACATCCACTCTATCAAGGCCTTTCACCATTCAAAGGGTTTCAACTAGATCACCTCTCATTCTTCTGAATACAGGCTCAGAGTCATGAAATGCTCTTCATATGAAAAGCCGTTCAATCCTGGAATTAGTTTTGTAAACCTCCTTTGCACCCTTTCCAGTTTCAGCACATCCTTAAAAGGGTAGGAGCACACAAATCTGCTCACAATTCTCCAAGTGAAGCCTCATCAATGCTTCATAAAGTATTAACATTTCATCCTTAGCCCTCTTGAAATTAATTTTAAAGTCACATTTGCCTTTCTCATCATCAACTCAACCTGCAAATTAACCTTTAGGGAATCCTGCACAACGAGTCACAACTCCCTTTGTATCTCCCCATTTTTGTATATTCTCCCCATTTAGAAAATTCTCTTTCCTTTCATTTCTTTCAACAAAGTGCATGAGCATACTGTTCCTGCCACTGCATTCCATCTGCCACTTATTTCCTCATGCTCCAAATCTTTTTAAGTCCTTCTATAGCCTCTCTAAACTACATGCCCCTTCACCTATCTTCATATTGTTTACCAACTTTGCAACAAAGCCATCGATTCCATCATTCAAATCATTGACACATAACGTAAAAAGAGTTGGTCCAAACACAAACCTCTGTAGAACACCATTAGTCACTGGGAGCCAATCAGAAAAGGCTCCTTTTATTCCCACTTTTTGTTTCCTGCCAATCAGTCACTGCTTTATCCATGCTAGAATCTTTCCTGTAATACCATGTGCCTGTAGCTTATTAAGTAACCTCATGTGTGGCACCTTGTCAAAGACCTTCTGAAAATCCAAGTACACAACATCAACCGATTCTCCTTTGTCTGTCCTGCTTGCTATTTCTTGAAAGAATTCCAACAGATTTGTCAGGCAAAATTTTCCCTTGAGGAAACCTTGCTGACCATGACCTATTTTATCCTGTGCCTGTAAGTACTCCAAAACCACATCCTTAACAATCAACTCCAGCAGCTTCCTGACCACTGAGGTCAAACTAACTGGCTTCTAGTTTTCTTTCTTCTGCCTCTCTCCCTTCTTGAAGAGTGAAGTGACATTTCCAATTTTCTAGTGTTCCAGACCATTTCAGAATCTAGTGATTCTTAAAAGATCATTACTAATGCCTCCATAATCACTTCAGCCACCTCTTTCTAAACTCTAGGATGGACAATATCTTCTTAAGTTCAGGTGACTTATCAGCCTTCAGACCTTTCAGTTTCCCAAGAACCCTCTCTCTAGTTATGGTAACTTCATGCACCATGACCCCTGACACCTGGAACTTCCACCACACTGCCAGTGTCTTCCACAGTGAAGGGCAATGCAAAATATGTGTTCAGCTCACCATTACTTCCTCTCCAGCATCATTTTCCAATGGTCTGATATCTACTCTCAACTCTCTTTACACTTCATGTATCTGATGAAACTTTGGTGTCCTTTTTAATATTATTGGCTAGCTTATTTTCTTTTTCCATCTTTGCCTTCTTAATGACTTTTTTTTAGTTTGCTTCAATTGGTTTTAAAAAGCTTCCCAATCTTTGAACTTCTTACTAATTTTTGCTCTATTGTATGCACTTTCTTTGGCTTTGACTTCTCTTGTTAGCCATGGTTGGTGTCATCTTGCTTTTGGAATATTTCTTCCTCTCTAAGATGTATATATCCTTTACCTTCTGAATTGCTTCCAGAAATTCCAGCCATTTCTGCCCTACCATCCTCCTCGCTAGTGTTGTTTTCCAATCAATTTTGGCCAACACCTCTCTCATGCCTCTGTAATTCCCTTTGCTCCAACGTCATACTAATGTATTTGACTTAAGCTTCTCCTCAAATTTCAGGGTGAATTCCATCATATAATGATCACTTCCCCTCAGGGTTCTTTTACCTTAAGCTCACTAATCATTTTTTGTTCATTGCGCCACATCCAATCCAGAATAGCAGATCCCCTCGTGGACTCAACCATGAGCTGTTCTAAAAAAAAAGTCATCTTGTAGGCATTCTAGAAATTACCCTCCTGGAATTTGGCACCAACCTGATTTTCCCCACTCTACCTGCATATTGAAATCCCCTATGACTATTGTAACATTGCCCTTTTGACATGCGTGTTCTATCTCCTGTTGTAATCTGCAGACCACGCCCTTACTACTGTTTGGGGGTCTGTACATAGCTCCCTTCTACCTTTGCAATTCCTTAGCTCTATCCACAATGATTCAACAGCTTCCGACCCTATGTCACTTCTTTCTAATGATCTGATTTCAGTTTTAACCAAAAGAGCAACATCACTTCCTCTGCCTGCCTCCCAGTCCTTTTGATACATTGTGTATCCTTGGACATTAAGCTCCCAGCTATAGTCTTCTTTCAGCCATGATGCAGTACTGCCCACATCATACCTGCCAATCTGTATCTGTACTACAAGTTCATCTACACCTTTGGTCCTGCATTCACCTTTTTCAATTTTGTTGATATTGCATCTCATCCTGTTGACTGCAAATCTGCTCTATCTTCAACCTCTTCTTGCTGGCAGTCTCCCTACACACTGCCTCTGTTTGTAAACCAACTACCTCATCCTCAGCACTAGCATCTGGTTCCCTTCCCCCTGCCAAATTAGTTTCAACCCACTTGAACAACTCTAGCCCATCTGCCTGCAAGGACATTGGACCACTCAGGTTCATCACTTTTATATAGGTTGTACCTTCCCCAGAAAAGATCCCAGTGATCCATAAATCTGTACCCCGGCCCCTGCACCAGTTCTTCAGTCCATAAGACCATAAGACCATAAGATATAGGAGCAGAAGTAGGCCATTCAGCCAATCATGTTTGCTCCACCATTCAATCATGGGCTGATCCAATTCTTCCAATCATCCCCACTCCCCTGCCTTCTCCCCATACCCTTTGATGCCCTGGCTAATCAAGAACTTATCTTGACCTATCAAGAGCTTCCCAAGTCCCTTGCATCTCTCCTTTAAACACACCCAATGACTTGGTTTGACAGCCACTCGTGGCAACAAATTCCACAGATTTACCACCCACTGACTAAAGTAATCTGTCCACATGTCTGTTCTAAAAGGACGTCCTTCAATCCTGAAGTTGTGCCCTCTTGTCCTAGGCTCCCCTACCATGGGAAATAACTGGTCTCACAAAATGCCTTCTAGAACCTCAACATCACATTCCTGCTCTTATATTCTATACCTCTAGAGATGAATGCCAACATTGCATTCGCCTTCTGCACCACCGACTCAACCTGGGGGTTAAGCTTTAGGATATCCTGCACAAGGACTTCCAAGTCCCTTTGCATCTCTGCATCTTGAATTCTCTCCCCATCTAAGTAATAGTCTACCGGTTTATTTCTTCCACCAAAGTGCATGAGCATACACTTTTGAACACTGTATTTCATTTGCCACTTCTTTGCCCATTCCCCTAAACTATCTAAGTCTCTCCTCAGGCTCTCTGTTTCCTCAACACTACCCGCTCCTCCACCTATCTTTGTATCATCGACAAATTTAGCCACAAATCCATTAATCTCATAGTCCAAATCATTGATATATGTCATAAAAAGCAGCGGTCCCAACAGCGGTCCTGTGGAACTCCACTGGTAACCAGCAGCCAGCCAGAATAGGATCCCTTTATTCCCACTCTCTGTTTTCTGCTGATCAGCCAATGCTCCACCAATGCTAGTGACTCCCCTGTAATTCCATGGGCTCTTACCTTGCTAAGCAGCCTCACGTGCGGCACCTTGTCAAAGGCCTTCTGAAATTCAAATCATTCTATTCTTACTCTCACTGGCATGAGGCACAGGCAGCAATCCGGAGATTGCTACCCTGCTGGTCCTTTTTCTCAGGTTTCTATTTAGTTCTCTAAAATTTCTCTTCAGGACCTTCTCATCTTGTCTACCCATGTCATTGGCGCCAATATGCAGCAAGACCTCTGCCTGCTCACCCTTGTCCTTGAGAATGCCATGGACCCGATCCGAGACATCCCCGATCCTGGCACCAGAGAGGCAACGTACCATTCGGATGCCTCTAAGGCACCACAGAATCTTGTCTCTGTTCCTCTGACTGTGGAATCTCCCATCAACTCTGCAATCTTCATCATCTTTCTGCCCTTTTGAGCCACAGCACCAGACTCAATCCCTGAGACCCGGTCACTGTGATTCCCTCAGTAGGCCATCTCCATCAACAGTATCTCAACTTGTATGAATGTTATTGAGGGGAACAGCCACAGGTGGACTCTGCACTGGCTGTGCATTTCCCCTCCTTCTCCTGACAGTCACTCACTTACCTGTCTTCTGCAATCTAGGGCTGACTGCCTCCTTGTAGCTCCAGTCTATCGCCTCCTCAATCTTCTGTTTGAGTCAAAGGTCATCGAGCTGCGGCTCCAGTTCCTCAGTACGTTCTCTCAGGAGCAGCAGCTTGCTACATCTGGTTCAGATGTGTCTACCTGGAAGACTGGACGTCACCCAGACTTCCCCCATCTGACACACAGTACAATGCCCTGCCCCTGGAGTCATTCTCACTAAACCACTATGCCCTAACAGATGAGGAATGAACAAATAAGAACAGAGAGAGTGTAACCTGTGAGATACCTCCCCTTGCCCAAGCCTGATGAGCTAAAGCCACTCTAAAGACTGGTGCACTCACAGTGATAGCCTCTCCAAGGACTGCTCTGCTCGCTCTTGGGTTGTTTTTATTGGCCCATTCTAATGAGCCGCTCTTGCTGATTGGTCACTCCTGGACTCAACGAAACTGCTGCGAAACTCTGCCTTTAAAATCTCCTTCACCGAATTGATTAAAGAGTTATCTTTAAATCACCAAAACTGATTTTCACTTACCCCTGACGTTGATTTCCAACTCAGAGGAAGTTGCTGTGAAGCTCTGTATTTGAAATCTTGCACGTGGACCCAACTGGAAAACGGTGATACAGCTGGTCAAGAGAGTCTCAGTGGTGCTCCTGTTAAAATTGGTTAAAATGTAGGTGGAGAGTTTTACTTGCCTTAATCCCCTCAGGAAGTGGAGACGGTGCTGTGCTTTTTTTTTGTGTTGGAGGCAAGATTTGAGTCAGTGAGTACATTAGTTCATTTGGAGGGTAAGAAGGGAATAAACTTAATGGCATTATTCTTGACTAAACAGCATTGTTTCCCAAGATATTGGGAACAGATTTGAAAAACGTGGAGAGCACAGCTCCATGCTGGAGGAACAAACACGCAAAGGGCAGACTCGGGGAGGGTGGACATGGAAACAATTACCGGAGAGGAGATAAACAAGTCACTGCCTGTGTTTACTTCACAGTTATGGAATAATCACATAGTTTCCTTGCCGGGAAGCATCAATGTCACCAGCTCCTGATAAAGGTAATCAGGGTTGGGGGAGGGGGGAAGCGCTTCCAGGTCACAGGTTAAGCATGGCCAGTTCCTTCACGGTGTGGGCCTTGGGCCTAGCACAGAATCATTTCATTTATTTATTAAGCTATACAGCATAATATAGGCCTTCCAGCCCTTCAAGCAGCACTGCCTCGGCAACACACAACAACCCCACTTTAACCCTACCCTAATGACAGGACAATTTACAATGGCCAGTTCACCTTCCGGGTATAACTTTGGACAGTGGGAGCACCTAGAGATGAGGGGGACGCACAATGACCCCTTACAGAGGACATCGGAATTGAACTCCAGACTCTGATGACCCAAACTGCCATAACGTCGCTATAAGCTCTTAAATCATCATTGAACAGGAGAGGGGGAAGCCCCCTCCACAATTCCCCCTCACACTCCACTCTTAGGAAAGTTCACATTTTACATAGCAGTCTTAGTAATGGTCATGAGATCACTCGAGTCGAGTATGCTAGAGCTTGTCTATTGGTGTGTCCTCGGGTGGTTGTAGAGACTGATCTTGGATCCATGTATTCTGGTGCAGTGTAGGCAAGAGGAAGTGAAAGCTGTGCTTAGTGGTTAAACATAGAACATACGCTCAGTGGCCGTTTTATTAGGTACACCTGTTCATTAATGCAATTACCTAATCAGCCAATCATGTAGCAACAAGCAACTCAATGCGTAAAAGTATGCAGACATGGTCAAAAGATTCCTTTGTTGTTCAGACCAAACATCAGAATGGGGAAGAAATGTGATCTGAGTTACTTTGATGGTGGAATGATTGTTGGTGCCAGACGGGGTGGTTTGAGTATCTCAGAAACTGCTGATCTGGGATTTTCACACGCAACAGCCTCTAGAGTTTACAGAAAAAGCCGTGAGAATCAAAAATCATCCAGCGAGTGTCAGTTCTGTGGATGAAAACACCTTGTCAATGTAAGAGATCAGAGGACTGATCTCCTCTGAAAGAGGCCGGACTGGTTCAAGCTGATGGGAAGGTGACGATAACAAGTAGCCATGTGTTACAACAATGATGCACACAGCGCGTTGAACCTTACAGTGGGTGGACTGCAGCAGCAGAAGACCATGACCGTACACTCAGTGGCCACTTTATTAGGTACAAGAGGTACATCTTCGAGTGGCACTGAGTGTAGAACATAGAATACTACAGCACAGTACAGGCCCTTCAGCCTTCGACGTTGTATCAACCCTTTGCCTACTCCAAGATAAAATTAACCCTTCCCTCCCAAACAGCGCTGAATTTTTCCTATCATCCATCTAAAAGTCTCTTAAATACCCCTAATGAGTCTCCCTCTACCATCACCCTGGGCAGTGTGTTCCACCCACCCACCACTCTCTGCTGTAAGAAAAGTGTACCTCTGCCATTTTCATACACTACTTTAAAGGTATGTATTCTGAAACGAGGCATTGAGATCATGAGGAGAAGGAGTTGGTTATTCACACTACTGGATACCATAGATGCCCCAACAGGTCCACAAGTGAAGTGTTGCCTCGCTCCACCAGGAGCGTCCTGAATGCAGGTGGGGGGGAGGAGGTGAAGGGGCAGGTGTAGCGCCTCTGCCACTTGCAGGGATATGTGCCAAGAGGGAGGCCACTCGGGAAGGGAGAATGGCCAAGGGAATCACAGACAGAGTGATCCCAGTGGAAAACGGAGAATGGGGATGGGAGGTAGAGCTTTATTCTGCCCCAGCTACGTACAGAGCAAGAGATGTAGAACAAAACTTCCATAAACTTCAATAAATTCAAGGTCAAGTGTATTGTCATTCAGCCATACACGTATAAAGCCAACCAAAACAATGTTTCTCTGGACCAAGGTGCACAACACACTACATGTAACTCATACGCAGCACGCAAAGTAATATTACCACAAATAAACTTACAAGTAATAAAATATATTCCAGAAGACTGGCATCCAGCATGGAGTGCATTTATGACACAAGTTGAAAAGTAAGCAGTATAACACTACTGGTGCTTCATATGCGATGAGACCTGGGTGGTGGCAGGGAGTTCAGTAGTTGCATGGCCTGGGGGAAGAAGCTGTTTCCCATCCTAAGTCCTCATCCTAATGCTGCGGCACCTCCTGCCTGACAGTAGGGGGTCAAAGAGATTGTTGAAAGGATGGGAGGGATCCTTGACAATGCCATGATATATGCAGTACCCCTGATGAATCTTTCAGATGGGTGGAACAGCAATCCCGACGATGCCCTCAGAAGCCCTTGCAACCTTTTATAGGAACTTGTGGCTGGATGCCAGATGGTGTTGCAGCTGGTCAGGACACTCAATGGTGCTCCTGTTAAAATTGATTAGAATGGATGGGTTAGGGGGGGAAGGGGAAGAGCCTGGCTTAGCTCAATCACTTCAGTTTCCAATCTACAATAAGGAATATTCTGTATAAAAACATAAATAAAGAGAGTTGAAGGAAACCAAATAGCAATTTAGTGTACATGGTTTGATGGATTGTTCAGAAATCTGATGGTGGAGGGGAAGAAGCTGTTCCTAAAAGGTTGAGTGTGTGTACCTCCTCCCTGCTGGTAGTACTGAGAAGAGGGCATGTCCTGGGTGACGAGGGTCTTAGTAATGGATGCTACCTTTGTTACCTTCTTGAGGCCAGGCCTTTGGAAGGTGAGGAGCCTAGTGTCCAAGATGGAGCTGCCAGAGTTTACAACCCACTGGAGCTTTTTCAGATCTTTTGAATTGGTGCCTCCACACCTATCATATACAAAATGGTAAGTTAAATAAGTAGTTCAAAAAGTGTGTGAAAAGGAAAAAAAGTACTGAGGTAGTGTTCATGGGTTCATTGTTCATTCAGGAATCTGATGGAGAAGCTGCTACTGAAACATTGAGTGCCTGTCGTCAGGCTCCTGTGGCTTCTTTTTGATGCCAGCAACGAGAAGAGGGTGATGGGGGCCCTTAATGATGGATGCCACATTTTTGAGGCATTGTCTTTTAAAGGTATTCCAGATGATGGGAATGCTATTGACCTTGATGGAGCTGGCTGAATTTACAACCTTTGCAGTGGCCCCTGCATACCAGCTGGTGCTTCAACCAGTCATAGGGCTCTCCACGGTACATCTGTAGAAAGTTGCGGGAGTCTTTGGTGACAATCAAATCTCCTAAATCTCCTAATGAAGTAAATTATGCACAAATGCTTCCCAGTCCAAACCTCAGGCATAGATGCTTCAGCAGTCCAAATGGGTATTTCAGTTCCCCACTAACCAACCTGTGGTATCCCTCAGTAAAAAAAAACATTTCTGTTGTGAATTAGGACACAAGTAGTTTTGGCAGAATTTAGAATGGTGATGAAGAGGTGTACGGAAGTGAGACAGATCAACTGGTTGAGTGGTGTCACTTGCACTCAACGTCAGTAAGACCAAAATACTGATCATGGACTTCAGGAAGTGGAAGTCGAGGAAACACACCCCAGGTTTGAGGGATCAGCAGAGAAAAGGGTGAGCAGTTTCACGTTCCTGGGTGTCAATGCCTCTGATGGCTATCCTGGGCCAACATATTGAAACAATTATAAAGAAGGCATGACAGCAGCTAGATTTCATTAAAAGTTTGAGGAGTGTGTTACCAATGCGACTTGTAAGATTCTGCAGATGTACCTTGGAGAGCATTCTAACTGGTTGCATCACTGTCTGGTATGGAGGGGCCACTGTACAGGATCAGAAAAAGCTGCAGAAAGTTGTAAACTCAGCCAGCTCCATTATGGTCACTGGCCTCGCCAGCACCCAGGACACCTTCAAAGGACGATGCCTCAGAAATGCAGCATCCATCATTAAGGATCCCTTCACCCAGGACATGCCCTCTTCTCATTGCTGCCATCAAAAAGGAGGTACAGGAATCTCAATGTTTTAAGAGCAGCTTTTTCCCCTCCGCCAACAGATTCCTGAATGGACAATGAACCCATGTACACTACCTCTGTATTTTTTTCCTTTTTTGTTCCTTTTTGATCAACCTATTTAATTTAATTTTTTATATCTAACAGTGTATATTTCTTGTTAAAATTTATAGCTTATATTATTTGCAATGGAATGTACTAATGCAATGTATTGCTGCTGCAAAACAACAAATTTCATGGCATATGCCAGTGATATTAAACCTGATTCCCATTATGATTCTGTGGGTTGGCAGCATCTAGGGAATGATCAGCAAATATCAATGTCGTTGTGTTCTGTTCTGGCTGCCTCACTGTAGGAAAGATGTTGTAAGCTTTAGAGAGGGTGCAGAGGAGGTTTACACAATGCTGCATGAATTAGCTCATCATTCATGACACATGTGGGCCTGTGTTTTCTAGTTTTCTACGTCACTTGCATTTGTTAATTGTTACTTTAACTAGAGTTATTAAACCCTTGTGCTTTCTGTTTAATCTTATGAAACTTATTTTTGACTGGCATGGGTTTTACACACACTGTGGTTGTTTAAAGTGGACTCCTGATGAATGCTTTTTGCAGGGTCCTTGTTTTGAGAACGATTTGTCCTGTGGTGTCACTAAATCAAGCCACCAATGTTCTGTTAGAATTCATGTGTATAAACTCCCGTTTCCATTTCTACATGGGAGTCTGTCATTCCACTGCACCTGGGTTCAGTTGTTGATAGTGCATGATCTCACAATGTCCTATGAGGATAAGCTGAGTGAGCTGGAGCTTTTCTCTCTGGAACGAAGGAAGATGAGCAGTAACTTGATAGTGGTATTCAAGATAATAAGGCTCCTGGATTGAATGGGTAGACTATGGTGGAAATGGCTATTAGCAGAGTGCATAATTTTAAGGTGATTGTTGGAAAGTACGGGGGGGGGGGGTCAGAGGTAAGTTTTATATCCCTCCACACAGAGTGGTGGGTGCATGGAACACACTGCCAGGGGTGGTGGTGGAGGCAGATACAGTAAAGGCATTTAAGAGACTCTTCAATAGGCGTATGGACGATAGCAAAATGGAGGGCATTAGATTTACCCTGGAGTAAGATAAAACTCATCAAGGCTGCCTGATCTCACTGATTCCAGGCTGTGACTGTACCAAGTCTGCTCTGAAGCATGGAATCAGGCTCTCTGGCTCAGCTTGTTCACAGTGGATGGCTATTCTGACAGAGGAGAATGGTCAGACTGGTTCAAGCAGACATAACTCAAATAATCACGTGTCACAACAGTGGTGTGCTAAGAGCATCTCAAAACACACAACACATTGAACCTTGAAGTAGTTAGGCTACAGCAGCAGAAGTCACAAACTCACATGCAGTGGCCACTTTATTAGGTACAGGAGGTTGCTAATGAATTGGCCACTGAGTGTATAGCTGTCAAGAATTCTGAAATATTTCTCTGAACGTTCACCAGTGACAAACTACCACTCAATTTTTAAATCTAATTTTCCTGATTTTCTTATAACTCACCAACTGGTTTTGTCAAATTAAAGATTACATCTTCAGTTGTAGCCACATCACTGACAAGCATCATCTTTTGTAAGATTACTCACTCTCTAAAAAGTCCATTACTGTGATTAGTATTTAGCAGTGCCTTGTTATAAAACATAAAATCTAAATAAACTCCAACCTTAGCACCTCTTCGACATACTCTTCCAGAAAACATTCTTGAATTTATTCCACAAGCTAACGTCACTGATCACAGCTGGATTTGTGCAGACTTGTGTATTTTATTTGATTTTATTTAGAGATAGAGTGTGGAGTAGACGGCACCACCCAGCATCCCTCTGCCCCAACAGTCCCGATTTAGCCCTAACCTAATCTTAAGACTATTTACAATGACCAATTATCATAGCCAGTATGTCTTTGGACTGTGGGTGGAAACCAGAGCACCCCAGGGAAAATCCATGCATTCCAGGTGGATTCCATGTGGATCTGTACAGAGACTCCTTATAGAGATGCACGGATTCAACTCTGAACTAACAACCCAAAACTGTACTAGTATCATGCTAACTGCCATGTTGTCACTGTGCCCAACGCAGATTGAAGTATTCATAACGTTTGAACAACACACACAAAATACTGGAGGAACTCTGCATGTCAGGCTACATCAATTGAGGGGAATAAACAGTCGATGTTTCAGGCCAAGACCCTTCAGCAGGACTGATTCAGGTTCAGATTCAATCCAAATTTATTCAGATTCAGATTTGTTTATCACGCGTACATTGAAACGAGTAGTGAAAATGTGCCATTTGTGTCAACAACCAACACAACCCAAGGTTGTGCTGGGGCCAGCCAAGTGTCACCACGCATTCCAGCGTTAACATAGCATACCCACAATGCTTGATAGAACCACACAGAACACAAAAAAACAGAACACACCAAGTGACAAAACAACAATAGAGAAACAAGCCCTGTTCCTCCCTCCCACCACCCATACACATACAGAGTCCTCTAACCCCAGGAAAGGTCATTTTTGGCCTCCAGCGGACACATGTCTTCACAGACACTGGGCCCCGACTGCCCCAGCAGATTTGCAGAGATTTGTAGATCTGGGGCTCTGGCTATTGGGCCCTGATCCATACCTCTGATTGTCTTTTGGGCCTTAAATCAGACTCTAATCAGGCTTCAGGCCTCGATCCAGACCTGTGATCAGCCTGCTAGGAAACACCAATGCCCTTGAATTAAAAATCCTACAAAGAGTAGTGGACTCACCCGGTTCATCACAGGTAAAGCCCTCCCCACCACTGAGCAAATAATTCTGAAGCGCTGTCACAGGAAAGCAACATCCTGCATCATGGATCCCCACTATCTAAGTGTGCAAATGATTTGGAAAGATTGAGAATGGCTACAGGATGGTCGGCAAGGTCTAAACCCAAAGCGTATTGCTGCAATGGGGCCCAGGTCCTAATGCAAGGCACAACCAGTGCTTGGACAATTTGAATCCCAGCCCAGATAGACCAGAAAAGAATTGTGTCAGGTCCGGATTCCACTCACTCTCCTGTGCTGTTCGTTCCTCTCTTTGCTATGTTGAGTCTATAAGACTGCTCGGGCTCCTATGCGCTTTATGTCTGCGAGATTTGCACTGATTTGACCGCTATATGATGAAATGAGACCCAGGCTTGGACCTACTCTGGCTGCCTGGGGCACTAGATTATGGACTCAGTTTGGTTTGGAAAGCTGTTGCTTGCTTCTATTCTTTGCATGATTTGTGTTTTTTCTTCTCTCTCTCTCTGTGCATTGGGTGTTGGTCTTTCTTGTTTTTCTTTCGGGCTTCTTTCTTTTGGCTGCCTGTAAGCAGATGAATCTCAAGGTTGTATAACTTAAACACACTGCGAGAATAAATGTAGTTTGAACTTCTGAACTGTGAACTTTTATCCAGGTCACGCTCCCTTCTTGCTGCTGCCATCAGGAATTTGGTACAGGAGCCTCAGGACTCTCACCACCAAGTTTGGGAACAGTTATTACCCCTCAGCCATCAGACTCTTGAGCCAGTGTGGATAACTTCACTCTCCTCAACTCCGAACTGAATCCAGAACCTATAGACTCACTTTCACTGGCGTGACAACATGTTCTCAATGTTATTTATTTATAGGCAGTTTAAATGGCTCAGTGAGAACGAGATGGACCAGATGACCTGTTTCTGTGCTGTGTGACTATGATTCTATGCAGTATATTCATTTTTTTATATTTGCACAATTTGTCTTATTTTGTACATTAGTTGTTTGTCAGTCTTTATCTTTTATGTATAGTTTTTCATTAAAATCTTATCATATTTTTTCCTCTAAATGGGTGCAAAGAAATTTATCTTGGGTGTAAAATATTAATTGAGATAGAGCATGGATAGGCCTTTCTAGCCCTTCGAGATGTGCTGCCCACCAACACCCAGTTTATCCCTGGCCTACTTACAGGACAATTTACTATCACCAAATAATCTCCTAACTGGTATGTCTTCAGAATGTTGGAGGAAACCCACATGGTCACGGGGAGGATATATACACTCCTTACAGATGAACGCTGAACACCAACTGTTGTGCTAAACCGCTACACTACCTTGGTGCCCAAATGGTAACATAAGTGTCTATTGATAATAAGCTTACTTTGAGGTTTGAACTTTGAACTTTTGCAACAGCTTTTCAGATGAAGCAATTCTTGACCACTGGATGCAAGAGGCTCAGAGGGTTTGTTGGGATGAAGAGCAAGGGAATCTTCTAGAAGCTTTCATCAAGATCATTAAGTACTGAAGTTGAGATGCTATGTTACAGTTGTATAAGACTTTAATGTGGCCACATTTGAAATATTATTGGGTTACCTTGCTATAACAAAAGTCACCATTCAGCTGTGAAAAAATGCCGGGGAGATCTTGAAGTTGTATAAGGTGTTGGTTAGACAAAATCTGGGGTATTGTATGAAGTTCTGGTCACTGACCTACAGGAATGATATCAATAAGATTGAAAGAGTACAGTGAAAATTTACAAGGATGTTGCCAGGACTTGAGGAGCTGAGTTCAAGGGCAAGGTGGAATAAGTGTAGGAGAATGAGGAGACATTTGATAGAGATGCACAAAATTTTGAGGGGTATAGCTAGGGTAAATAAATACAAGCAGGCCTTTCCCACTGAGGTTGGGTGGGACTAGAACTAAAAGTGATGAGTTAAGGGTGAAAGGTGAAATATTTAAGGGGCACTTCTTCACTCAGTGGGAGATGAGCGTGTGGGACAAGCTGCCAGCTGAGCAGTGGACATGAGGCCGACTTCAACGTTTAAAAGAAACTTGGGTAGGTACATGGATGGAAGGGATATGGAGGACTATGGTCTGGGTGCAGATCAATAGGACTAGGCAGAATAACAGTTTGGCACAGACTAGATGGGCCAAAGGGCCTGCTTCTGTGTAATGATATACATTTATATTTAGACAAATAATTCGTGACACACACTTGAAACTCAACAGAGGATTTCTAACATAAAAAGATTTCCCTATTACAAAACATATATAAATGCTAAAGGATTGCGAAATCATAAACTGAAAGAACGTGCCACCAAATTGCAGACAAATGAGTCATTTATCACAGAAACTAAGGGCTGAGGATTGTTCTTGTTCCTGTCAACCCATGCCTCCGCCATTCTCCGCTCAAACATTATTGCTACTAATTGATATAATCTACCTGTGATGTTCTCCAGTTATGTTCAGCAGGCTGGGTGATCTGCAGGCCAGGCAGCATCTTTGGAAATGTTTCAGGCTGAGACCCTTCTTCAAGACTGGAAAGAAAGTATGTAGAGCAGTCCGTGTTCAAAGTCTTCCCCGGTTATACTCCCCAACTCTTCCTCCACTACATTGATGACTGCATGGCTGTGCTTAGTACACCCATGCTGAGATCATCAGCGTTATCAATTTTGCCTCTTACTTCCACTCTTCTCTTAAATTCACTTGGTCCATCTCTGACACCTCCCTCCCCCTTCCCAATCTCTCTGTCCCCATCTTTGGAGACAAACTGTCAACTGACATCTTTTATAAACTTACTGACTCCCAAGCTGACACAGACTATCCCTCTCCCCTCCCCCACTTTCTGTAAAAATGCCTTTCCTTTTCCTCAGTTTCTTCGTCTCTGCCGCATCTGCTCCCAGGATGCAGCTATCCATTCCAGGACATTTGAGATGTCCTGCTTCCTCAAAGAAGAGGCTTTCACTCCCCTCTACTATTGATGCTGCCTTCACCTGCATCTCCTCTATTTTCTACATATCTGCACTCACCCCATCTTTCTGCCTCCATAATAGTGACAGAGTCCCTCTTGTCTTTACCTACCACTCCATCAGCCTCCACATCCAACACATCATACTTCGCAAATTCTGCCATCCCCAAAGAGATCCTACCATTAAACACATCTTTGCCTCCCCCACCTCTCCACCTTCCACAGGGATCTCTCCCTCCACAGTTCCTTTGTCCATTCGTTCCTCCCCACTAATCTCCCTCTAGGCACTTATCTCTGTAAGCAGCCCAAGAGTCACACCTGCCCATGCACCTCCTCCGTCATCTCCATTCAGAGTCCAGCTGAGGCAACACTTAGCCTGCAACTTTGCTAGGGTCGTCTATTGTGTTTTGTGCTCCCAATGCAGCCTCCTCTACATTAGTGAGACCCGTAGAAAACTGGGGACTGCTTTGTCGAGCACCTCCACATTCTCCATCACAAGTGTGCCTTCCCGGTAGCGAAGCATTTTAATTCCAATTCCCAGCCTGTTCTGACATATCAATCCGTGGCCTTCTCTTCTGCCAAGATGAGGCCACCCCAGGGTGGAAGAGCAACACCTTATATTCCATCTGGGTACCCTCCAACCTAATGGTATGAATATTAATTTTTCCTTCAGGTGACTAAATTTCCCTCTTCCTTCTTCGATTCCCCATTCTGACCTTCTGATGTTTCACTTCTTCTCACCGGCTTATTACTTCTCTCGGCTTCCCTCCTCATTCCCTTTCTCCCATTGTCCACGCTCCTCTCCTATCAGATTCCTTCTTCTACAGACCTTGACATTTCCCAATCTCCTGGCTTCACCTGTCACCTTCCAGCTAGCCTCTTACCCCTCCCCCACCTTTTTATTCTGGTATCTTCCCTCTTCCTTTCCAGTCCAGAAGAAGAGTTTTGGCCCAAAACGTCGACTGATCTTTCATTTCCATAGATGCTGCCTAACATGCTGAATTAGTAATGATCTTTCAAAAATCACTAGATTCTGGAATGGTTCCTAAAGACTGGAAAGTTGCAAATGTTGAAGTTGATTGTTAAGGATGTGGTTTTGGAGTACTTGAAGGCACATGATAAAATAGGCCATAGTCAGCATGGTTTCCTCAAAGGAAAATCTTGCCTGACAAATCTGTTGGAATTTTTAAAAGAAATAACAAGCAGGATAGACAAAAGATAATTGGTTGATGTTGTGTACTTGGATTTTCAGAAGGCCTTTGACAAGATGCCACATATGAGGCTGCTTAACAAGTTACTGCGATTGGCAGGAGGCAAAGAGTGAGAATAAAGGGAGCCTTTTTCAGGCTGACTGCTAGTGACTAGTGGTGTTCCACAGGGGTCTGTGTTGGGACAGATTCTTTTATGCTGCATGTCAATGATTTGAATGACAGAATTGATGACTTTATTACAAAGTTTGAGGACGCTACAAAGATAGGTGGAGGAGCAGGTAGTTTTAAGGAAGTAGAGAGACTACAGAAGGATTTAGACAGATTTGAAGAATGGGCAATGAAGTGGCAAGGGGAACACAGTGAAATGAAAGTGTAGTCTACTTTCTAAGTGAAGAGAAAATACAAAAAATTGAGGAGGAAAGGGACTTGGGAGTCCTTATGCAGGATTCCCTAAAGGTTAATTTGCAGGTTGAGTCGGTGGTGAGGAAGGCAAATGCAATGTTAACATTCATTTCAAGAGGACTAGAATATAAAAGCAAGGATGTAATGCTGAGACTTTATAATGCACTGACGAGGCCTCACTTGGAGTATTGTGAGCAGTTTTGTGCCCTTTATCTTAGAAAGGATGTGCTGAAACTGGAGATGGTTCAAAGGAGGCTCACGAAAATGATTCCAGGATTGAACGATCTGTCATATGAAGACCGTTTGATGGCTCTGAGACTGAATTCACTAAAACTCAGATCAATGAGGGGTAACCTCATCAAAACATATCGAATGGTATGAGGCCTTTATAAAGTGGTTGTTGAGATTATGATTCCTATGGGGAGAGAGTCTCAGAATAGAGGGGCACCTTTTTAGGACCAAGATGAGAAGGAATTTCTTTAGCCAGGGAGTGGTAAATCTGCAGAACTCATTGCCATAGACAGCTGTGGAGGGCAAGTTTTTATATATATTTAAGGCAGAGGTTGATAGATTCTTGATTGGTCAGGATATGAAGGGTTCCACGGCGGGGGCAGTGGGGTTGAAGATTGCAGTGGTGGGGAAAGCAGGAGATTGGGGCTGAGAGGACAAATGGATCAGCTACGATGTAATAGTGGAGCAGATGTGATGGTCCAGATGGCCTAATTCTGTTCCTATACCTTATGGTCTTATATATTTATATACTGGACATATTCTTATTGTCATTTATGTTTGTTAAGTTTTGTATCACCATACTCTGCATGTAAACTTCACAACATACCATATGCCAATGAGATTAAACCTGATTCCAATTCTGACTCTCCGTTCAGTTCGTTATGACACGAAGCTAAGAAAGGAATATTGGTCAGAAGTCTAAATTTGTCAAATAAAAATGTTCCTTGACCCCTGGAAAGGTCATGTTGCTTTGCTAGAATGCTGAGGTTAGCAATAAGCCACCTGGGCCCTGGAAAGTGGAAATCCGTCACAGGATGTTCAGATTCATTGTGCAGCGTCTTTCCATCCTTCCCAATTCACACATTACACACAACATCCGCCCAATCACTTTGCTGAATTTCAAAATCAGAATCAGGTTTAATACTACTGGCAATGGTTGTGAAATTTGTTGTTTTGTGGCAGCAGTACATTGCAATATATAATATAAGAAAACTATAATTACAAACAAATATATATTTTAAACTTAAATTAAGTTACGTAGTGCAAAAAGAGAGCGAAAAAAGAAACAAAAGTGAGGTAGTGTTCCAGGGTTCATTGTCAATATAGAAATTTAATGCCGGAGGGGAAGAAGCTGTTCTTGAAATGCTGAGTGTGTGTCTTCAGGCTCCTGTACTTCCTCCTTGTTGGTAGCAATGGGAAAGGGGCATGACTTGGGTGATGGGGGCAGCATCCTTAATGATGGAGGCTGCCTTTTTGAGGCTTCATTTTGTAAAGGTGTCCTCAATTCTGGAGAGGCTAGTGCCCATGATGGAACTGGCAGAGCTTACAACTTTCTGCAGAGTTTTCTGATCCTGTGCAGTGGCCCCTCCGTACCAGGGAGTGATGCAACCTGTTAGAATACTCTCCTCAGTACATCTGCAGAAATTTGCAAGTGCCTTTGGTGACGTACCAAGGCTCCTCAAACTCCTAATGAAATATAGTTGCTGTGTGCTTTCTTTGTAATTGCATCAATTTGTTGGGCCCAAGATAGATCCTTAGAGAAACCTGAAACTGCTCACCCTTTCTACTTCTGATCCCTCGATGAGGACTAGCTAGTTTTCCTCAACTTCCTCTTTCTGCTCCACAATCAACTCCTTGGTCTTAGTGACATTGAGTGCTAGGTTTGTTGTGATACCACTCAGCCAGTTGATCTACCTCACTCCAGTGCTCCTCTTCATCACCTATGTTCCCTCTAAGCTGTGCGCATGCATGCATGTTTTTCAACCAGCGCACAAAGGAAATTAATGTGCGCACAAAAGGTTAGTTACCTAAAATAATGTAGTAATTAATAGTTATACTTATTGAAAATAATCTTTTAGCGAAATGCTTCTGTTAACTAGTTAGTTGGTTTTTCAAATACCACAACACACGTCACTAATTTACGTCACCTCACCTTTCCTGTTCCGGTTTGTACAGCTGCATTACGGTGGAGGCCATCTTTGGCAGACAGTGTTCATATTGTAAAGTTTACAAAGATCTGTTTCAAACCCGGTAAATAGCTTACTGTGTTTTTACTGAAAAAAATATTGTTTCACTATGTCCAATTCAAAAGAAGCAAAGGGCATTTGTACTTCAAAATGAACAGTTTTGTGACCTTGCACAGTTGATGGACATTGGGGGAACCTTTCTTGCATCTGGTGCGGACTGTGAGCGAAGTTTTAGCCTAATGAATCAACTCAAAAACAAGCTGAGAAACCGTTTAGATGAATGTCATTTGGATATGTTAATAAGAATCAAAAGCTATCAATTGGATGGAAGTTCTATTAGTCTAGATAGAGTTTACAAAAAATGGGTAAATGCCCAAGACAGGAGAGAGAAAAAATAACTGACTCAAATATGTGTGTTATTTTGTTGTTATTCTGTGCAGTTTTATGCGAAATATTTTGTAAACCTACAAACGTTTGTACATAAACTGTGCCATGTGTGCATTCAGTGCGCACTTACTTTTGCAACAGGAAAATAAATTGCACAACATAAGATTTTTGCACACACAGACTACAAAAAATTAGAGGGAGCATTGCTCATCACCACCTGAAATTCTTCCAATTACCCATCTCATTGACTTATTCAATGCAAGAGAATTCCCTGAACTTCTTCCAGGTTTTACAGGGTCAGCTCAAAACAGGCTGCTTATTCCTGATCTCTTCCAATTGTTGAATCTAATCGGGAATATTTTTGGAAGTCAAGAAAGTGACAAAACCTTGCCTGTTGTGGTGATTATTAAGTGTGTTTGAAGAACAAGGAAATAAGACAAAGAACTAGAGACCTTAATTAGTTGGGGGATTGAGTTCGGCAGCCACGAGATAACATTGCATTTCTATAAGACTTGGGTTAGACCACGCTCGGAGTATTGGATTCGGTTTTGGTCAACTCATTATAGGATGTGGAAGCTTTAGAGACGGTGTAGAGGAAACTTACCAAGATGCCACCTGGATTACAGAGAGCTTTTCTCTTTGGAGTGAAAGAGGATTAGAGGTGACAATAGAGGTGAACAAGATAGTAAAAGGCATAGATCAAGTGGACCACCAGAGACTTTTCTCAGGGTTGAAGTAACTAATATGAGAGGGCATTACTTTAAGGTGGTTGGTATAGGGGTTAGAGGTAAGTTCTTCTACATTGAAAGTATTATCTGCATGGAATGCCTTGTCACGGCTGGTGGTAGATACACATCAGAGATATTTAAAAGACTCTTAGATAGGTGTAACTTGGCATAATTTACTTATTATTATTTAATTATTTATGGTTTTATATTGCTATATTTCTACACTATTCTTGGTTGGTGCGACTATAACGAAACCCAGTTTCCCTCGGGATCAATGAAGTACATCTGTCTGGCTGTATGGATGATGGAAAAATGGAGCATTGTGTGGGAGGGAAGGGTTAGATTGATCTTGGAGTAAGCCAAAAGTTTGGCACAACTCTGTGGTCTACAGGGCCTGTACTGTGCCGTATTGTTGTATTTTCTTCCATCTCCTTATACCTGAACCCAATTTCAGAACTTATTCAGCTTCTGGAACATAATTGCCACACCAGCTGAGAGACGACCCTGTGGGGAAGCTGAAGCTGATTTATGCAAAAGAGTGGTGGTTTAAAGACACGTCTGAAAGGCGGGTGGTGCCCCCTGCTGACTAATCTCCGAAGATCATCAGCTTGCCACAGTGGAGAGGCTTGTGAATTCCTCAGATTCCGGGAGCGATGCCGTCTGGAGTTTAGCCATATGGCACTTAGCTCCTGGTGGGGTCACCCATGGTGGTAACGTCAGGGGGCCAGTTCCAGCTCAACATCAATCCAACCAAATCCTCAACGGTGGAGCTGGTGGAAGGTGATGATACATCACAATGGTAATGAAAGCAGAGGAAGGCTCAGCCATGAAGGGTCTCCATTCGTCTTGCAGTCCACGCCACAGGAGCCTGACCCCGATCTGTCAAGGGACATGTGGTGGCTGCCCATTCAGTAGTCTCCCAACGTTAAGCAAAGTCACACTCAGGCATTCTCCATTTAGGAAATCCACCCTCTCATCCTGAATTAACTCCTTAGGAGGTCATCAGCTTTGACTTGGGAGGTCGCGTGTTCCTAGAGCATGGTTGTGCACAGCTAAAGGCAAACCTGCTACCTTGAGGAAATGAGCCAAGAGACAGTCAGGAGTACAGCACAGAGCAGGGCCTTCTGCCCTCAACGTTGTGTTGATCTTTTAACCTATTCCAAGATCGACCTGACCTTTTGCTTCCAAATAGCCCTCCACTTTCTACCATCCATGTGCCTCTCTTAAAAGTTTCATAAATGTCCTCAAGGTATCTGCCTCTACCACCACCCCAGGCAGTCTGTTTCATGCATGCACAATTCTCTGTGTAAGAAACCTATCTCCAACATCACCTCTGTATTTTCTTCCAATCGCCTTAAAATTATGCCCTCTCCTTTCCACTCTGTGAAAATGTCTCTGATATTCCACTTGATCTATGCCTCTTATCATCTTTGCACCTCTCATCCTCCTTCACTCCCAAGAGAAAAGCCCTAGCTCTCTCAACCTGATCTTATAAAATATGCTCTCCAATCCAGGCGGAATCCTGATAAATCTCCCCTTCACCTTCTCTAAGGTTTCCACATCCTTTCCGTAATTAGGTGATCAAAACCCGAACACAATATTCGAACTGTGATCCAGCCAGGGTTTTATAGAGCTGCAATATTACGTCGGGGGCTCTTAAAACTCGATCTCCCAACTAATGAAAGGCCAACTTACTTTCTTAATCACCTTATCAACTTGCGTAGCAATTTTGAGCGATGTATGGACGTGGAACTCCAAGATCCCTCTGTACTTACACACTGCTAACAATGCTGCCATTACCTTATATTCTGCCTTCAAATTTGACTTTCCAAAGAGAATCACTTCACACATCTTCTGGGTTGAACTCCGTCTTCCACTTCTCAGCCCATCTCTGAATCTAGCCAATGTTTTGGTGTGACCTTCAACAACCTTCTACACCATCTACAACACCACTAGCTTCTGTGTCATCAGCAGACTTCCTCATCCACCCTTCCACTTCCTCATCCAAGTCATTTCTAAAAATCACAAAGAGCAGAGGCCGCAGAATGGATCCCTGTGGAACCCCACTGGACACTGGCCTTCAGGCAGATGACACTCCAACTACAACCACTGTCTGCCTCTGTGGGTGAGCCCGTCCCTTCAGGTTGAAGCCAGTGCATAACCAGGCCAGATGTGAAAGCTAAATTCTTGATCGCTAACATCTGTATTTAGAGCTTTATTAATATGCCAACATATTGGGTTGCTTCATGCTTGGCGTTCCTAATTGCAAACAGAAGCATTTCCCAGAAGCAGTCCTTTACTGACCCATTATCAAAGCAACAAGGCTTAAGCCAGATATACCAGCTACATGCTTGGGAGGAACTGTACCCTGAGCACAAATTACAGGGCTAGCGACTTTTGCCGTGCGGTCTATATTCATTTGGGTTTCCGATTGCAGCTCAGGAGCTTGGCACTGTGTCTCTGTGCCAGCTGCTTCTACTTAGCAACTGCTAGTCACCATCAACGGCTGGATGTTCTTGTACATATTCACTGACAAGGTTCAAGATTCAAAGAAGCGGGATCCATTCAATTGTTCAGGCAATAATGCGACAGCACATTTCCCTTGTATGTCTTTTCATGATCACAAGTTTGTGCTGGATACTAAGAACATCAAATACTGCAGGACTATCTCATTATCGAGCCGCTCAATAGCAGTGGAGCTGGGCTTATCGTGTACCACTATTTTGTAGTTGCCCGGACTTGATGTGTACCATTGTGCCGTGAAGGCAGGCTGTGTGAGGGACTGTCTTGATCATTTTCCCTGTGATCACAAGACCCCGTTGGACATTGGCAATGTAGAATACTGCAAGTCCGGTTCACTGATTCATTGGCGGGATCAATGGCGGAGGATCTGCATTGCCTCAGTTGTAGCGAGCACTTGCTCCACACCGCGGGGTACCCTTTGGCAGGTGCCCAAGGGTGGAGGTGGTGCTGCCCTCCAGTGTTTGCTCAGAGCTGCTCTCTGGTAAAAGAACAAGGTGGGCCCGGACAACTTACTATCACTCTAGTCATGCTACTCAGGGACCTGGGGTTTATTCTCTTTGTGCCTGTATGCTTTTTTCTGAAATCATAACCATATGTGTTATTTGTGCAACGTGCAGTGTGCTGTTGGTAATGTGTTTTGCACTTTGGCCCCGGGGGAATGCTATTTCATTTGATTATATTCATATATGGTTGAATGATAATTAAACTTGGAACTTGAACTTGAACTTGAAAAGATTGTTCCTGTCCTGATGCCAGACAAAGGTTTCATTGAATTTTCAGATTCCTTTATCATGTTTACATTAAAGTGTAACACTCTGGGAAAGTTTTCAGTGCTAACGTAATGTTCTTTCTGTGGAAGCAGTGCTTGGGTTATGGATAGTGATAATGGGTGCTTTGCAATGTGAGCCGTCCAATGAAGGGAGTGTGTTTTTCGTATTGTGTGCTGGCTCTTTTGTTCGACAGGAGATGAATGGAGAAGAGGCTGGAGAGAAGAAGTTGTAGGACTTGACCCAGAGCAAAGCCATGATCCAACAAAGCCTGCGGAGATTGAAGGAGGATTGGTGAAGGGGAAACTGTGAGCTCCAACTTGTGCACATTAGACTGTTTTGTTAAAATGGACCCTTTAATTTTTTTTTGCTTTTTCTTTACTAACCCTTTAGTCAAATTAAGAATTATAAAGCTAAATCATTAAATTGGATATGGTGTACAGCCTGTTATTTCCTGGTACTTATTTGCAACAGGGTAGCAAATCATGCAGCATCCACACAAACAGGGGTTTCAGGCTGGGCTTCATACTTCAATCTCACACGTTTGGCGGGGCCGGAGATTGTCTTCCCTAGACTTATACAGCTGATAGAACCAGAGTGTTTCAATTGTGGGGGCTCATCCGGGATCGATTTCACTGGATACTATGTGATTGCCCTGAGCATTGACTCAGTGGGTTGTGTGGTTTAGTCTGTGCTAAACTATTGTCCAGTAAAGTGATTACGATACGTGGTTATGGATGCCGCCAGGGTTGAGTGGTGGTGCAGGTCCACGGGATTACTGGTAACAAATGCATGCATGTTGAGTGGGGTAGACATTTGTGTCCCTGATGAATTGTTAATTCAAATTTTAAGTACTGTTAAAGCTATAGGAAAAGTTACGAATGTGGTTAGGTTCTCCCAACTCATGCCGGGAGACCAAGTCCTCATAAGGGATTTGGGGCTACCTGGGAAGCTTAAGTTGGCTCTATTTTGGGCAGCTACACCCTATGTGGTGGAGAGTCAGATGCCAAACATACCTGTTCTCTGGGTGAAACCAGAGGATGGGAATGGGCTTGTCAAGATTATCCATCGGAACCACCTTCTGCTTCTGGGACAGTAGGGGCAGGTTGACCCAAAGTCCAACCTGGAGCCTACATCTAGTAAGAGGACTCTGCGGCAATGCAGAGTGACTGAGGGGCCAACAGCTGGCCCCTGCCCCTGAGTGGGATATGGAGTTGGAGGATGAGGAAATGGAGGTGTGGTATATACCGTCTTTTGCTAACTCCCTACGGTTTGAGGTAGAGATTCCCAACCCTTCTCATGCTGTCAGGTGAAATCAGGAGGACTAGCTGTGAACTGACTAGGTTTCAGTGGGACCATGAAACGGATGAAGCAGGTCTCAGCCAAGTGGCAGAGGGGTCTGAGTTGCAGGATCCCTGTGACAGACCAGGGGAGACCTCGCCAGGTATACCAGAAGTATCCCTAGGAGTGTCTGAACCTGGAGAAGTAGATGATGGGATACGGAGGTCTCAAAGAATCAGGAGACCACCAGATTGGCTGGCCTATGTAACACGGGGGGAACAGAGTGTGGCACCCCTCGCCTTGGTGAGCTATGTCATTGCCACTTACACCTGGGTTGGACTTTGCCCTTCGCCTGAAGGGGTGGCAAATTATCTCAATGTCATGAGGACATGATCAATTTTGGTGAGGGGAGAGTGTAAGTTTTCACTGCTAGTGTAATGGTCTTTCTGTAGAAGCAGCATTTGGGTTATGATTAGAGATAACGGGTGCTTTGGAATGTGAGCCGCCCAATGAAGGAATGCTCAGACTTTGGCAAGACCTTGAATTGTCCCATATCCCTGTCTCCAAACACTAACCTGACTCATAACTCCCCTCTCAGAGCCCAGAATCATCTCTTAAAAAAAAACTAAATCTGAGATGTCAGCTTGATGGAGACCACAGTTCAGCACCATCTTGGAACAACACAGCAGTGGATGTAACCAGAGAGAACATAGAACATAGAAATCTATAGCACATTACAGGTCTTTCAGACCACAATGTTGCGCTGACCATGTAACCTATTCTAAAGACTGCCTAGAATTACCCTACCACATAGCCCTCTATTTTTCAAAGCTCAATGTACCTATCTAAGAGTCTTTTAAAAGACCCTATTGTGCCCGTCTCTACCATTGTCACCAGCTGTGCATTCCATGCACTCACCACTCTCAGTACCTACTTCCAAGCACCTTAAAACTATTCCCCTTTGTGTTAGCCATTTCAGCCCTGAGAAAAAATCTTTGGCTATCCACATGATCAATGCCTTTCATCATCTTGTACATCTCTATCAGGTTACCTCTCATCTTCCGTTGCTCCAAGGAGAAAGGACCAATTTCGCTCAACCTATTCTCACAAGGCACATCCTCCAGTCCAAGCAACATCTTTGTAAATCTCCTCTGCACTCTCTCTATTGTATTCATATCCTTCCAGTAGTAAAGTGACCAGAACTGAACAAAGTACTCCAAATGAGGTCAGACCAAAGACTTATATAGCTGTAACATTACCTTATGGCTCTTGAACTCAATCCCATGGTGGATGAATGCCAACACACCATACCCCTTCTGAACACTGTCAACCTGTGCAGAAGCTTTGGGTGTCAAATGGACATGGACCCCAAGATCTCTCTGATCGTCCACACTGTCAAGAAGCTTACCATTAATGCTACATTCTGTCTTCAAATTTGACCTACCAAAATGAAGCACTTCACACTTATCTGCGTTGAACTCCATCTGCCACTTCTCAGCCCAGTTCTGCATCCTATTGTTTTTCTGCTGTAACCTGTGACAGCCCTCCAGACTATCCACAACACCCCGAACCTTTGTGTCATCACAACTTACTAACCTAACCTTTTACTTCTTCATTCAGATCATTTATAAAAATCACAAAGACGAGGGGTCCCAGAACAGATCCCTGCGAAACACCACTGGTCACCAAGTGTATCAACGATCTGGCACAAAGCCATCAAGAGAGTCTAGACAGGCCCTTCTGTCAAGCCTTCACATCTTGTCAAAAGTGTCCAGACCAGTTGTGGCAGATCCACTGTGATTGTGACTGCAGACTACATTCCACCAAAGGTAGATATCGAGTTGTTGTTGCCGATGAAATGGACTCTGATGACTCACACTCATTCCTTAATTGCTCTCTAATCTACAAGGAGAACAGCACAGCCCCTGTCACCCACACTGTACTGAATTCTGAACAGACAAGTGCTATTTTTATACAGAATTTACTTGTCTTTATTCACCATTACATAAACTGTGCATGTTTGAATTCTTTACTTGCAGGATCAATCTCCATTCCTAATACAGGTATGAAAAGTCAGTAGAGACTGCAGGCCAAAACGTGAGTTTTGTGAAGTTAGTAAAGCAATTGATCCTTAATTGGTTTGTTCGTATTTTGCATGCTTCCATTAAAAATTCATCACAAAATGGCTGCGGCAACCTGGTATCCATAGGTTACCCAGGAGATGGTTTATTTACTTTAGAAGAAGTTACAAGTTCAAAGTAAATTTATTATCAAAGTACATATATAATCACCATATACAATACTGAGATTCATTTTCTTGCAGACATTCACAGTGAATACAAGAAACACAATAGAATCAATGAAAGACCACACCTAATAGGATGAGTAAACAACTAACGTACAAAAGACAACAGTGAAAATACAAAAAAATACTGTAAATAATAATAATAGATAAGCAATAAATACCAAGAACATAAGATGAAGAGACCTTGAAAGTGAGTCCATAGGTTGTGGGAACAATTCAGTGATGAGGCAAGTGAATTTTGAGTGAAGTTATCCTCTCTGAGGGATAGTAACTATTCCTGAACCTGCTGGTGTGAGTCCTGAGGCTCCTTACCTCCTTCCAGATGGCAACAGTGAGGAGTAGAGCATGTCTTGGGTGATGGAGGGTCCTTGAAATCACCCCTCCTTACATTGGTGGCACAACAGTGGAAACTCTAAGCAGTTTTGAACTCCTGGGAGTTCACATCTCACACAATCTCTCCTGGTTCCAGAACACATCTAACACAATCAGGAAAGCTCTGTGTTGTGTCGGTACAATTACATATCAAATAAATAAAAGCACACACTCGGAGGAGAAGTTAACGTGTATACCACTTTGCAGGGAAAGCAACAAGTCAATGTGCATGCGTAAGTTATGAGTTAATAATTAGTGCTAAGGGGAGCCATTGCACTAAAAGAATTAGATCCATACATTACACTTCCTCTGCCTTTATATTAATGTAACATAAAGCTGCATTTGTAACAAAACATTCAAGAATTTCGGAGGTACTTTTAATGTCAGCGAAATGAATACAATGTACATCCTGAAATACTTTCTCTTCACAACCATCCATGAAAACAGAGGAGCCCCCCAAAGAATGAATGACAGTTAAATGTTAGAACCCCAAAGTCTCCCCTAGTTCCCCTCACTCCCGCGTGTAACCGGCAGCAAGCAACAAAACCCCTCCCCCCACCAGCAAAAAAGAAGCATTGACACCCACCATCCAGCCCTCAAACATGAGCAAAGCAACAGCAAAGACGTCGGCTTTCAGTACACCAAAGACACCTCATCCACCTGGTATTTGACACATCACAGGCTCTCTCTACCCCTGATAAGGGAGAAAGGGATGTCTCCATTTCACTCCGAGAGGGGGGACTAACAAACAACTCATTAGTTTACCGTGTTAAAAGTCTGTTGTGTTGCTTTTTCTGAGCTCTGTGCCCAAAGATCTCGGGTCTCTGGTGTTACGTACTCGTGACACATGACAGTGGTGCCCTTGTCATGTGACTGGGGTTGAAGCTGTACTGGACTTGAGGTGATGGTCTTGTGATGGTGGAATGACGTCATTTTCCCGCCAGTAGAGATCATGTGATGGGTTTTTTTTTACAGGTTATAAAAGGTAGACCCCACCCTGTGAGGAGGGGCAGTTCGTGGCTGGATTTGCCAGGTTGAATTCATGCCACTGCGTGTTTTAAGTGATGACGCAGTTTAGTTAAAGGATGAAGTTTTTATTTAATGCCTAAAGTTTAAAGGGTCATTGCCAGCAGGTTCTTTATGTTTCCGTTAGTTCGAGAAATTAGTGGAGAGTGAAGATTGGAAGATTGAAAGTTAAAGATCGAGGAGAATCGCTTTCTACGGTGAAACGGGGGCGACCTTTGTTTGATCCTTATTTGGAAGGATTTCGTTGACTATCTTCGTGTTAATCCTTGGGTTTACCAGAAAGGATTGAGGATAGTGAGGAAGGAAAGGTCAGTGCCTTTAAGCCATTCTGTTTCGTAAATTCTTCGTGGGAAGTTCGATGTTGGGGATCAAAGCCAAGCGACGTGAAAGAGAATTCAAATCATCCTATAAAGTCTCTCCTTTTAAAATGGACCATGAGCATATCGAACTTTTGGCAATACCACTTTAAAGAACTGCTTTTGGCAATACCACTTTAAAGAACTGTTTTTGGCAATGCCACTTTTAAGAACTGTTTTTGCAATATCACTTTAAGAACTGTTTGGGCTGCCGCTCAGCAGCTGTTTCCGGTTGCGTTAGTGTTTGTTTACTTTTGGGGGGTTTGTTTTCTGTGTTTAATAAATGTGTTGTTTGTTATAAAAAACCCTTGCCGAACTCATATATTTATTGTTGCCTGAATATGTAACATTAAATATGGGGGCTCGTCCGGGATTGAATCATTTGAGTTTAAATGCTTGCTGACTTTTAAATCGATGTTTTGGAATCGGGGATTACTCGGTTCTTTTGATTGGCTTGTTGTGGTATTCGGCAGTAATGAATATTGATGAGTTTCTGGCTTCGCCAGCTGCGGAGGTGTTGGCGAAGGCGAAAAAGACTGAGGTGTTTGAGATAGCTAGTAGATTGCAACTTAAAGTTATTTTGCAGACTACATCTAAGGCTGTGGTACAGAGAAAAATTGCGTCACACTATGTGGTCTCGGGTGTTTTTGATGAATCAATTTTAGAGTCGTTTCCAATAAGTAATCTGGAGATGCAGTTGCAAATCGAACGAATGAAATTGGAACAAAGTAAAGCTGATTTGGAGAGATGTAAATTGGAGATGGATCAGAAAAAGAGAGAATTTGCATATGCAATGGAGGAATTAAAGTCTGGGAATCAGTCTTCTGGTTCTAAAAAAACGTTTGTTGCTAGTCAAGAAATTAAATTGGTCCCTCCCTTTAGTGAAACAGAAGTGGAAAGGTATTTTCAACATTTTGAAACTATTGCTCAGATGTCAGAGTGGCTGAAAGATAAATGGTCAGTGTTGTTACAGAGTGTAATTAAAGGCAAAGCACGACAAGTTTACACAGCTTTAACAGCTGCACAAGCACTTGATTATGATATTGTAAAGATGCATATCTTAAACGCATATGAGTTAGTCCCAGAAGCACATAGGAAAAGATTCAGAAGTTTGAAAAAGTCTGTGGAAAAAACTTATGTGGAATTTGCCTATGATAAAGCTATGTGTTTGGAGAGATGGGTTTCTTCTAAAAATGTAAATGGGGACTATGATACATTGAGAGAGCTGGTTTTAATGGAGGAATTTAAAGAAGCATTCCTGTTGAAGTAAGGACCTACTTAAATGAGAAGGATACTGATAAATTGCAGGACTGTGCTAGATTAGCTGGTGAGTATGTTTTAATCCATAAGAATAAATTTCCTCAGGGCAGAAATTTTAAGAGGAAAAATAACATGGAGACTCCAGGTAAATCTGAAATTAAACCAGAGGTTAATGAGAAAGTTGATGAGAAAGGAAAGCCTGTGAAGGAAAGACAGTTTGGTCTTACTTGTAACTATTGTAAGAAGCCTGGCCATGTAATAGCTAACTGTTTCAAATTGAAAAAGAAAGAGAAGGAAGCAGTTCCAGATGCTTGTGTGCAACATACTGAAGCACCTGTAAAGTTACAGGGTTTGATAAACACAAATGAGGCTTTGTTAGAGTCTGACCAAGTTAGAAAGGGATATGATCATTTTATAACTGAAGGGTTTGTATCCTTGAAGGAAGGATCTACTCTGGTGCCAATAAAAATCCTTAGGAATACTGGTGCTTCTCAATCACTGATGTTAGACAGTGTGTTGAAGTTTAATGAAGAGTCTGATACTGGTGAGGTAAATTACATAAGAGGTGTTGGAAGTGATTTTATGCCTGTACATTTACATAAAGTGAATTTAAAGTCAGGTTAGTTACAGGATTTGTTAAATTAGGATTACAGCATAGCTTACCTGTGAAGGGTATTTCTTTATTGTTAGGTAATGACTTGGCAGGTGGACAAGTTTTTCCTGAAGTGCATTTGACAATGGAGTCAGAGGAACCAGATTTGAATTCTAACACAGATTCTTCCTGTGTTGTGACTAGAGCTATGGCTAAAAAGATTGATGCGCAGAATGAGGTTGTTACTCAGGACTGTTCAACTCAGGATTCGAGTTTTGAGGATGTGTCAGAGACTTTCTTATCTTCGTTGTTTGAACAAGATTCTGGGAGTAAGTCTGACTATAAAGATTTATCTTTGTCTTGGAAGGAGATGATAGCAGAGCAGAATGGAGACTCTGAGATTATAAAATTAAGAGAGCAGGTTTTACTAGATAGTGAAATTGATAAGGTGCCAGTAGGATATTACTTGGAAAAAGGAGTGTTGATGAGGAAGTGGAGATCGCCTACAATTCCTGCAAGTGAGGATTGGAATGTTGTTTACCAGGTAGTTGTTCCGAAAGTTTATCGAAATGAGATTTTGACTTTAGCTCATAGTGTGCCTTTAGGTGGACATCAAGGGGTAAGGAAAACTGTGGACAAGATTTTAAAACATTTTTACTGGCCTGGTCTAAGAAAAGATGTGGCGATGTTTTGTAAAACGTGCCATACTTGTCAAATTGAGGGTAAACCAAATCATGTTACACCGGTAGCTCCATTACATCCTATTCCAGCATTTGGTGAACCATTTTCTAAAGTTATTGTAGATTGTGTTGGTCCATTACCAAAGACAAAAACTGGTTATCAGTATTTGTTGACTATCATGTGTACTTCTTCTAGGTTTCCAGAGGCAGTACCACTTAGGAATATAAAAGCTAAGACAGTGACAAAGGCCCTTATAAATTTTTTTACTTATTTTGGATTACCTAAGGAGATACAAACTGATCAAGGCAGTAATTTTATGTCTGGATTGTTTCAACAGATAGTTTATAAATTGGGAGCTAAGCAAATCACTTCGTCTGCATACCATCCAGAATCGCAGGGTGCCTTGGAGAGGTTTCATTCTACCCTCAAGAATATGATTAGGACATTTTGTGTGGAAAATGAAAGTGACTGGAATGAGGGTATAAACTTACTTTTATTTGCAGTAAGGGAATCGGTACAGGAATCTTTAGGTTTTAGTCCATTTGAACTTGTGTTTGGGCATAGAGTTAGAGGACCTTTAGCTTAATTGAAAGAACAGTGGATTAGTAAGAAAGTTCACACTAATTTGTTGGACTATGTTTTGAAATTTAAGGACAGGTTACATAAAGCTTGTAGCTTAGCTAAGGAAAATTTAAAGTTGGCTCAGGAGAAAATGAAGACTTGGTATGATAAAGAAGCTAGGATGAGGATGTTTAAGCCTGGAGATAAGGTGTTGATTCTTTTCCCAGTGCAGACAAATCCTTTACAAGCTAGATTTCATGGTCCTTATGAAATTGTGTCTAAAATCAATGATGTGGATTACATGATAAAAACTCCAGATCATAGAAGGTCAACACAACTTTGCCATATAAATATGTTGAAACCATATTTTGAGAAACAATCTGATACTGTGACTGTTGTGGTTAGTGAGAGTGAGTTTGATTTAACTAGGAACATGATAGATGATTCATCTGACTTTCATTCTAAATCCAACATTGTTTCTGTTAGGTTATCAAATTCAACCATTCTGGAAAATATTGATGAAAAATTAGCACATTTACAGTTAGAGCAGAGAAAACAGATGAAGGATTTGATTTTTAAGTATAGTCCGAGAAGGACTACTATAGCTTCACATGATGTAGATGTTGGGGATGCCAAACCTATTAAACAACATCCATATAGGATGAACATGGAAAAATGTGAACTTGCTGAGAAAGAAATTGAATATATGTTAGAGAATAATATCATTAGACATTCTAACTCGAATTGGAGTTCGCCATGTGTAATGGTGCCAAAGCCAGATGGTAGTATTAGGTTTTGTACGGATTATAGGAAGGTGAATGCTGTAATGAAAACAGATGCATATCCAATTCCTAGAGTAGATGATTGTGTAGATAAAGTTGGAAAAGCAAAGTTCCTTACAAAGATTGATTTATTGAAAGGGTATTGGTGTGTTCCATTAACAGACAGAGGTAGAGAGATTTCTGCATTTGTAACTCCATCTGGGTTATATGAGTATAATGTTCTTCTATTTGGGATGAAGACTGCCCCAGGTACTTTCCAGAGGATGATTAACTTTGTGATTCAGAGATTGAAAGATACTGATGCTTATATTGATGATTTAGTGACAGGAAATGATACTTGGGAAGCACACATTATTGCGAAGGAGAAATTGTTTGAAAGTCTTTCAAAAGCTAACTTAACTATTAACTTAGCTAAGAGTGAATTTGGACATGCCACTGTGACATACCTTGGTTATGTTGTGGGTCAAGGTAAGGTAGCTCCTGTTCAGGCAAAAGTTCAGGCAATTTTAGAGATTTCCACTCCAATGGGGAAAAAGACTCTCAGGAGGTTTTTGGGAATGATAGGATATTATCGGAAATTTTGTAAGAATTTTGCTAATGTTGCCCTTCCATTAACTAACCTTCTGCGGAAGAATGAGAAGTTTGTATGGATGGTGCCTTGTCAAGAAGCATTTGAAAAATTGAAAACAATGATATATCAACAACCTGTGCTTAAGGCACCTGACTTTGGAAAACCTTTTTCATTGGCTGTGGATGCTAGTGATGAGGCTGCAGGAGCAGTATTAATGCAAAGGAATGAGGGTAATGAGGTTGATCATCCAGTAGCTTACTTTTCTAAGAAATTTAATGAGCATCAAAGAAACTATTCGACAATAGAGAAAGAATTGTTATCTCTTGTTTTAGCTTTGGAATATTTTGAGGTATATGTTAGTACAACTCAAAAACCAATTATTGTTTACACTGATCATAATCCGTTAGTTTTTCTGAGTAAGATGAAAAAAAAACAGAAGATTATTAAATTGGAGTTTGATGTTACAAGAATACAATATTGTGATTACTCATATTAAAGGTAAAGATAATGTGGTTGCTGATTGTCTATCTCGATGTTGAAGATACACTGTAATTTTTTTTTATGGAGTGGTTTTCTTTTAATTGTAACACTCCTACTGTATTGTGAGTTATAAGCTGTTATATGATGGTGTTGTATATTGTGTATGTTATAAAATTTATACCTTTGTTTTCTTGTAAGCAATTGTTAAAAATTTTTGTTCTTGTCAGACCAGAGGGAGGGAGGTGTTACGTACTCGTGACACATGACAGTGGTGCCCTTGTCATGTGACTGGGGTTGAAGCTGTACTGGACTTGAGGTGATGGTCTTGTGATGGTGGAATGACGTCATTTTCCCGCCAGTAGAGATCATGTGACGGGTTTTTTTTACAGGTTATAAAAGGTAGACCCCACCCTGTGAGGAGGGGCAGTTCGTGGCTGGATTTGCCAGGTTGACTTCATGCCACTGCGTGTTTTAAGCGATGACGCAGTTTAGTTAAAGGATGAAGTTTTAATTTAATGCCTAAAGTTTAAAAGGTCATTGCCAGCAGGTTCTTTACGATTCCGTTAGTTCGAGAAATTAGTGAAGAGTGAAGATTGGAAGATTAGAAGTTAAAGATCGAGGAGAATCGCTTTCTACGGTGAAACGGGGGCGACCTTTGTTTGATCCTTATTTGGAAGGATTTCGTTGACTATCTTCGTGTTAATCCCTGGGTTTACCAGAAAGGATTGAGGATAGTGAGGAAGGAAAGGTCAGTGCCTTTAAGCCGTTCTGTTTCGTAAATTCTTCGTGGGAAGTTCAACGTCGGGGATCGAAGCCAAGCAACGTGAAAGAGAATTTAAATCATCCTATAAAGTCTCTCCTTTTAAAATGGACCGTGAGCATATCGGACTTTTGGCAATACCACTTTAAAGAACTGTTTTTGGCAATGCCACTTTTAAGAACTGTTTTTGCAATATCACTTTAAGAACTGTTTGGGCTGCCGCTCAGCAGCTGTTTCCGGTTGCGTTAGTGTTTGTTTACTTTTGGGGGGTTTGTTTTCTGTGTTTAATAAACGTGTTGTTTGTTATAGAATGCCCTTGCCGAACTCATATATTTATTGTTGCCTGAATACGTAAGACTGGGGACACAGCCAGAGATCTCCTGTCTCCAACGACACACCGATCTCCTGCAGAGGCACCGACCTCCAATGCCCCCTCTCTGAGCCGTGAAATCTCGGTCCTCCGAAGGCGAGTGAAGCTCTAAGGCAGAGCCCTTGGCATGCCGAACACAGTCATTCATGAAACGCGAGAGCGGGTCCCATTCCCGCAAAGAACCGTAGTCAGCGTGTAGCTCCAGGTTAGGGTCTTCAAAAGAAATAGAGAGATTAAAGATAGAAGTAGATCTGATTCTGAAGATGCAAGCAAAGGAGTCACCGTTAGGCACCATTAGCCCTCCTAAGCTCCACTTCAGTTTCCCTTTAACCGACCATATTCAAATAAACACATTTTCACAATAACAGTCCATAACGAAGGTTCAGTCTTTTGGGTGGCGTGTTGTTTCTGTCAGGATAACGCTTTAGACCTGTGGAGTGGCATCAGATTTAATCAAAGACAACTTTCCCTCTTGCAGATGTCAAGTTGCTGTCAGTGACATGATCATCACTGAGAGGAGGTCGGGTGTTAGAAATGCGTCCGTCTTGTTGGATGCAGTTTACCCAGGCATGTTCTTTGGTTGAGAATCCAGTATCTGATCCACATGACGTCTCCATGTATGTTCTCCAATGTACACTATGTACATTAGTTATCTGGTTCTTGTAGCTCTCCTGCTGCGTGTCCACTTGTCTTCTCGGTAATCACATGCTAGGACTTCCTGTCCAATCTTGAAGCTCCTTGCTGCTTCACTTGGCAACTGGCTGAACTGTTCATTCTGTTCTTCCCTCTGTAGATCTGATTTCAGGAGGTCTATATGAGATCTCAGATTCCTGCTCACAAACAGCATTGCAGGTGTTTGATTTGCTGCTGCATGAACAGAATCCTGATACACAAAAAGGAAGTTGTCCACAGTACACTCTAGAGAAATGTTCTCCTTGTCCATGGCTTTAATTAACTTCTTGAAGGTTTGGATAAACCTTTCAATTAACCCATTTGAGGCTGGATGGTGAGGAGCTGGCATGAAACGTTTGATGCCATTTTCTTCATAGGTAGTCTGAACTATTCTGACATATTTTGTGGTCCGTTATCACCCACAATTTGATTTGTTAAGTCATTACTGGAGAAGATAGTCCTCAGAGCAGAGACAGTCTCTGCTGAGGTGGTTGACTTCACTGGTTTGACCACAGGCCACTCCGAATGAGCATCCACAACAATCAGAAACATGGAGTTCAAGAGAGTCCCAGCAAAGTCAATATGCACTCTTTGCCATGGTGATGACAGCCACTCCCATGGGTATAACAGTGCCTGTAGGGTTGCACTTTAAACTTTGTGGCATCCAGAACAGCTTTTGGTCAAGTCTTCTATCTGTTTATCTATTCCCAATCACCACATGTAGCTCCGGGCGAGACACTTGATCTTGACTGTACCCATGTGACCTTCATGCAGATTCTCTGACACTCTGGTGTGCAGTTCAGAGGGAACCACAACACGAGATCCACACGTCAGCGTTCTTTGACATATTGACAGTTCCTTTCACCTCGCTGAAAACTCTGGAAACATAAGTTACCATGGAGTGGACTACCTTGCATGGTGATGCTATTGACTTTTGACAATGTTGAGATTCCTTGTTTCTCTTTGTATTTTGGAATTTTTTACCAGCAGCTGGTCCACCAATGCTACGTGAAACCCCTCTTCTGGGTCACAGAATGAAGACTTCTCTTCTTCAGTTGCTAACAGTGGAAGACGTGATAAGCTGTCAGCATCGCTACGTAGTTGGTACCCCTGAACTCTATGTCATAAGAGTGGGTTCCTAGGAAAAGTGCCCAACGTTGCAAGCAGGTTGCAGACATCACTGGAATTCCCTTCCTGGGATTGAAAATGGACACGGGCGGCTGGTGGTCTGCCACTGGAGTAAACTTTTGTCCGTAGAAGTAGTGGTGGAACTTCTTTATTCCCCATACTAGACGAAGGGCCTCTCAATCGATCTGTGTGCAGTTGCATTCTGCACTCGTCAGTGATCTTGAAGCAAATGCAGTCAGATGTTCAGATTCATCTTTCATTGTGTGTGACAAAACGGCACCAATGTCACGGGGGCGGGGGGGGGGGACGCATCACACACCAGCTGACAGGCAGGGATGGATGAGCGGTTCATTGGATGTTATTAGTCTCTTTGTTTCCTTGAATGCTTTAACACATCTTTCTGACCACTCCCACTTTGTACCAGTCTATAATAGTATATTCAAAGGCTGCAGCATGATATCAATACCTGCGAGAAACCGGTGGTAGTAGTTTACAAGGCCTAATATGACCTGAGTTGTGAAGCATTTTCCGGATTGGGTGCCTGCAGCACTGCTTCAATCTTCTCTTGTGATTTATATAAGCATTTTGTGCATTTCACATTCTAAACTCTGCTTCTGTAGCTCTGCTGCATCCTTTGCTGCAATCTCCAACGATATTGCAATGGCCAATGCCTGTTCTTGCTGACAGTAGCCCCTTTTGAGTGATTTGTTGATGCATGCCACGTACAAGCCTATCCCTTAATGCAGCAGGCAGTCCATCTCTAAAGTCATAGCATTGAGTAAGTTTGTGCAGTTCTGCAATGTATTCAGAAATGCTTTCACCCTTTGACTGGTTCATTTGTGAAATCTAAATCTCTCAGCTATTACTAGCAGTTTTGGGCTCAAGTGATTTTGCAGAATTGCAACAATTTTGTCGAACATCTTGCTTACTGGCTTTTTAGGAGTTGCTAAACTATGTAAGAGACATAACTATGTTATAGTACCAATTAAGCTAAGAAGTGTACAGACTTTCTGTACCTCACCCATGTGGTTAGTATTACAATACACTTCACTCACTAACGCTTCGACTGGACTATGGACATCTATACTCGTGGCATTCTACAGATGTGCAGTAGAGAGCATCCTGACAAGCTGTGTCTCTGCTTCATATGGAAACAGCACTGCAACGGATAGGAAGATGTGGCAACGGGTAGACCAAACTGTCCATCACACAAAGGCACCATCAAGGGCATGCAAGCGGAAAGGTGCCAGAAACATCATAAAGGATCTCACTCACCCTGCTCGTGGACTGCTTGTCTCACTCCCATCAAGGAGGATGCTATGTAGCATCAAAACCAGGACCATGAGACTCAAAAACAGTAACTTTCCCCAAGCAGTCACACTGATCAGCACCTCCACCCACTAACCCACCCTTCCACAACCCCACCACCACTACGTTATAATTTCCTGTGAGAGTCACCTTATGCACAGACACTCCTGTGCCCAGCATCACTTTATGAACACCCAAACAGTGTATGTATATAAGCTATCTTTTATATTTATATTTATTGTCTATTTTTATTATTGTGGTCTTTGTCTTACTGTGCTTTTTGTGCTGCATTAGATTATTAACTCTTATTCCATTCTTCTTCACACTTGTTTATGGAAAATTGCATTAAACCATTTTGAACTTAGGCAAAGGGAAGCTGTGCTATTCAAAGGCCTTTGTTGCCTGGATTGTCTGCACCCTATCTGAAATCTAGCCTGGCCCGTATATTATGTTAACCCTTGCCTTACCGCAGCTTCCACAATGGAAGCACTCAATGGATTGAGTGCCACGATTAATGAAGAAGAAACAGCCTATCCTGGCAGCAACTCCAATCAAGTTAGCTTCAGGCACTCTCTGCCCCATTACCATCAGCATATCACCTGCGGCAGCAGGGAACCCAACACACTCAAACTCTGATCTACTTCCCTCAAGAGTGCCTACTGTTCCCCTCCAACTCATTTTGGGAAATCTGATCGTCTGGTTCTCCTCCTCCTACCTGCATACAGGTAGAGACTAAAAAACCAAAGATTAGGACAACAAAGAGGTGGTCATGGGAGACAGAGGAGTGCCTACAAGATTTGTTAAAGTCAGTGGTCTGGGCCATGTTCGTGGACTGAATTGTTGTCACAGACTTTACAAAAACAGTCATAGAGGAGTGTGTTCCAGAAGGTTATTATGCATTGTCCTATCTGTACTAGTGGATCAGTATAATATAATTTGTCCGACTTTGACTCTAAAACTGGATCAGGCTTGTAGGATATAAATGTCACTCCACTGTACAAGGAGGGAGAGAAGAAAGGAAAGGAAAGAAATTATTGGCCAGTTAGTCTGACCTCAGTGGTTAGGAAGATGTTGGAATCAATTATCAAGGGTGAAGTCCCAGGTTACTTGGAGGCACATAATAAAATAGGTGCTAGTCAACATGTTCCTCAAAGGAAAATCTTGCCTGACATGTCTGTTGGAATTCTTTGAGGAAGTGAAAAATATGATAGACAAAGGAGAATTGATTAATGTTGTGTACTTGGATTTTCAGAAGGCCTTTGACAAGGTGCCACACATGAAGCTGTTTAACAAGCTTCGAGCCCATGATATTGCAGGGAAGATTCTAGCATGGATAAAGAAGATGCTGACTGGCAGGAGGCAAAGTGTGGTGATAAACAGAGCCTTTTTCTGCTTGGCTGCCGGTGAATAGAGGTCTTACACAGGGGTCTGTGCTGGAACCAATTCTTTTAATGCTATATGTTAATGATTTGGATGATGGAATTGATGGCTTTGTTGCAAAATTTGCAGATGACACAAAGATAGGTGGAGGGCCAGAGTAGTTTTGAGGGAGCTGAGAGGTTACAGAAGGACAGACAGATTAGGGGAATGGGAAAAAAGTGGCAGTTGGCCTAGCGTTGGAAGTATATCGTCATGCAATTTGGTAGAAGAAATAAAAGGGTTGACTATTTTCTAAATGGAGAGGAAATACAAAAAAAAACTGAGGCGCTTAGGTTTCTCAGAGTGCTTGTACAGGATTCCACGAAGGTTAATTTGCAGGTCAAGTCAATGGTGAGGAAGGCAGATGTGATGTTAGCATTCATTTCATGAGGACTAGAATATAAAAGCAAGGATGTAATGCTGAAGTTTTATAAGGCACTGGTAAGGCCTCATTTGGACTTTTGTGTTCCTTATCTTAGAAGGGATATTCTGAAACTGGAGAGGGTTCACAAAAGTGATTCCAGGTTCAAACAGCTTGTCGTATGAGAAGTGTTTGATGGTTCAGGGCCTGTATTTCTCCAGAATTCAGAAGAATGAAGGGTGACCTCATTGAAACCTACCAAAAAGTGAAAGGCCTTCATAGAGTGGGTATGGAGAGGATGATTCCTGTAGTGGGAAAGCCAAAGACCAGAAGACATAGCCTCAGAACAGAGGAGTGTTGTTTTAGAATGGAGATGAGGAGGAATTTCTTTAGCCAGAGAGTGGTGAATCTGTGGTGTTTGTTGCCATAGGTAGCTGTGGAGGCTTGTGTATATTTAAGGCAGAGGTTGATCGAGTCTTGATTGGTCAGGGCATGAGGGCATATGGGGAGAAGGCAAGAGATTGAGGTTGAGAGGTGAGTTGGATCAGCCATGGTGAAATGGTGGAGCAGAGTTGATGGCCTAATTCTGCTCCTATATCTTATGTTCTTATGGTCTAAGATATGGTGTCTATGACACATTATTACTACTATTATTATTATTATTTTCTTTTGGTATTTGCACAGTTTGATGTCTTTTGCACATTGGTTGTTTGTCTGTCCCATTGGGTGTGGTTTGTCATTGTAGTGACTGTGAATGCCCATATGAAAACAGATCTCAGGTTTGTTCTTTGATAATAAACTTTCTTTGAACTTTGAATGCTGTGATCATTTGCCATTCCACCTTCGTCCCCAGTGTGAAGTCTGTGAACTCAGTTGGGGTTCTTCCCCTCTAAAGAGGAGAGTGCAGACAGATGCATTGAATACACAAGGAGTTCACGGGCTCACACAGCACGGAAATTCACCCTCCAGTCCATCATAACATGGCCATCAACTACAAGACCATAAGTCATAGGGGCAGAATTAGTCTATTCAGCCCATCGTCTGCTCTGCCCTTCCATCAAGGCTGAATTATTTTCCCTCTCAAGCTCATTCTTGTGCATATTCCTAGTAAGCTTTAACACCCGAGTCTAATCATGAACCTATCAGCCACTGCAATAAATATACTCAATGACGTGGCATCCACAGTTGTCCATGACAATGAATTCCACAGATTCACCACTCTCTGGGTAAAGAAATTCCTCCTCATCTCAGTTCTATCCTGTGCACTCACTATAGGAAGCATCCTTCCCATATCTACTTCTAGGCCTTTCAGTATTTCACAGGTTTTAATTAGATTCCCCCCTCCCGTTCTTCTAAAGCCAGCAAGTAAATACAACTAAAGACATTACTAGTAATGCCTTTTCTGAATTAAATTCTGGCAACTATCACCACGTACAATGAAGAAGCAAGTGGAGGCGAAGCTGATTCGAAGGACGAGCCACGCTGGTGTATCGTAAATCTGATCTGCGACGTGTTCAAGATGTGGTTGCAGGTGGAGTTGGTATCGTTGGAGTGAATGGTTTGGGGAGGAGTCGATGCGGAAGAGATTCGAGGCCCATCCACCTAACCCGGGTGCGAGGTTGGATCACTCCAAGCACTGAGCTGATTTGGTGAGATCAAGAACGGCTTTGGGCTGCGTGGCCTGGGTGTGTTGCTGAGCCAGGGCCCAGATCCTTCAGCAAGGTGCTACCCAGCGCTTAAACTATTTAAAGGCTGGCCCCAGCCCAGAAGGACTTGAAAGCCCGAGTGCGGGGGCAAGCATTTGGCTGGCTTTGCTCCATGACGTTCATTCCTCTCCCCTGTGGCTGTCATTTCTCAGAGCTTCACAGTGCTTCTTACCCCACCAGCAAAGTGAGCTGAGACTGAGGCCTGGGCCTACTCAGGCTGCTCTGGGGAGAGGATTTAGGGACTTGGCTTGGTTCGGAATGCTGTCATCTGCATCTATTGTTTGCAAGATGTGTACATGTTTCTTAACTCTTTTTTTACATTGGGTTCATTGGGTTTCTTGCCTTGTGGCCACCTGCAAACAAACATATCTCAAGGTGTATAACTTATACTTTCTTTGATAATAAAATGTACTTTGTTGATGTTTGATATTGAGTACAGACCATGAGCCATCACATGTGCTCTGTTAAGTTATCCCTATCATTCACCAAGTTAACCCTATCATTCCCAGGATAATTTTTGTGAACCTCCTCTGGATCCTCTGAATATCCTTTCCTAGATAAGGGTCCAAAATTGCTCACAGTACTGCAGCACAACACGTCAAATCTTGAAGTGGATGGGCTACAGCAGCAGAAGACAATGAATGTGCATTGTGTGGCCATTTTATTAGGTACAGGTATCCAATAAAGTGGCCATTGAGCATCTGTTCTGATGTACATGATAAATAAATCTGAACCTGAAAGATATTTGCACGGTGTCTCTGGACCTTGTACACATTGTGAGACATCTGACACAACCTTCATTAAATTGTCTCAGCTATTCATCCATGATAAGGCCCACAAAGCACACAAAGTGCTGAAGAAACTCAGCAGGCCAGGCAACATCAATTGAATTTGGAGAAGGAAGGCTGAGAATTGGAGCAGGAGTGCGGCAGGAGCCATTTAGATTTTTTCTTCTTCTCTTTGGAGTTAAGAGAGGTGGGACTGCGCAAGCATGTACGTCGGGCAGTGAAGCGCAGAAGATTTAAAAGGAGCACAGCCTTATACAGCGGGCAGCATCATTTGTGGGCTGTGGAGTGAGCCGGGAGTAGAGTAAAGGCTTAAGGGCTTGGGCTCAATGGGATTAGGCGGAAACCGACAAGGTAGATTTAGGTTTCAGTTTTTCCTGTTATTTGAGGAAAGGGGAAGTATGAGTGTGAGGGCAGCTTGTTGTTCTCGGTGTCGGATGTGTGAGGTTCTGGAGTCTCCGAGCCTCCCAGAAGTCCACATCTGCGCCAGGTGCGCCGAGCTGCAGCTCCTAAGGGACCGTGTTAGGGAACTGGAGCTGCAGCTCGATGACCTTCGCCTGGTCAGGGAGAGTGAGGTGTTGATAGAGACGAGTTACACCGGGGCCACGGGAGGCAGACAGGTGGGTCATGGTTAAGAGGGGGAAGGGGAAGAGTCAGGTACTAGAGAGTACCCCACTGGTTGTACCCCTTGACAATAAGTACTCCTGTTTGAGTACTGTTGGGGGGGACAGCTTACCTGGGGGAAGCAACAGTGGTCGTGTCTCCAGCACAGAGTCTGACCCTGCAGCTCAGAAGGGTAGGGAAAGGAAGAGGAAGGCAGTAGTAATAGGGGACTCAATAGTTAGGGGGTCAGATATGCGATTCTGTGGACACAGTCAGGAGACCCGGCTGGAAGTTTGCCTCCCTGGTGCCAGGGTCTGGGATGTTTATGATTGCGTCTAAGATATCCTGAAGTGGGAGGGTGAGGAAACAGAGGTCGTGGTACATGTAGGTACCAAAGACATAGGTAGGAAAAGGGAAGAGGTCCTGATAAAAGACTACAGGGAGTTAGGAAGGGAGTTGAGAAGAAGGACCACTCGGGATTACTGCCTGTGCCACGTGACAGTGAGAGTAGCAATGGAATGAGGTGGAGGATAAATGTGTGGCTGAGGGATTGGAGCAGGGGGCAGGGATTCAAGTTTCTGGATCATTGGGACCTCTTTTGGGGCAGGTGATACCTGTACAAAAAGGATCGGTTGCTCTTGAATCCTAGGGGGCCCAATATTCTGGCGGGGAGATTTGCGAAGGCTACTGGGGAGACTTTAAACTAGAATGGTTGGGGGGTGGGAATCAAATTGAAGACTAAGAGAGAGGAGGTTAGTTCACAAATAGAGAAAGCTAGTAGACAGTGTGTGAGGGAGGATAGGCAGGTGACAGAGAAGGGGAAAACTCAGACTGAAGATGTAGGGGAGAAGGAAGAAAAGGATAATGAAGTTGTTTGCACCATTAGGGATAAACAGAGAATAAGAGGTGGAGAGTTTCTTAAATTCATCTATTTTAATGCTAAGAGCATTGTAAGAAAGGTAGATGAGCTTAGAGCATGGATTGATACCTGGAAATATGACATTGTAGCTATTAGTGAAACATGGTTGCAGGAGGGGTGTGTTTGGCAACTAAATATCCCCGGATTTCGTTGCTTCAGGTGTGATAGAATCAGAGGGGCAAGAGGGGGAGGTGTTGCATTGCTTGTCAGAGAAAATATTACAGCGGTGCTCTGGCAAGATAGATTAGAAGGCTCGTCTAGGGAGGCTATTTGGATGGAATTGAGGAATGGGAAAGGTGTAGTAACACTTAGAGGGGTATATTATAGACCATTTAATGGGGAGCGAGAATTGGAGGAGCAAATTTGTAAGGAGATAGCAGATATTTGTAGTAAACACAAAGTTGTGATTGTGGGAGATTTTAATTTTCCACACATAGACTGGGAAACCCATTCTGTAAAAAGGCTGGATGGTTTGGAGTTGTAAAATGTGTGCAGGATAGTTTTTTTGCAGCAATACATAGAGGTACCAACTAGAGAAGGGGCAGTGTTGGACCTCCTGTTAGGGAATGAGATAGGTCAGGTGATGGAGGTATGTGTTGGGGAGCACTTCGGGTCCAGTGATCACAATGCCATTAGTTTCAATGTCATTATGGAGCAGGATAGGACTGGACCTACGGTTGAGATTTTTGATTGGAGAAAGGCTAACTTTGAGGAGATGTGAAAGGATTTAGAAGGAGTGGATTGGGACAATTTGTTTAATGGGAAGGATGTAATAGAAAAGTGAAGGTCATTTAAAAGTGAAATTTTGAGGGTACAGAATCTTTATGTTCCTGTTAGGTTGAAAGGACAGGTTAAAAGTTTGAGAGAGCCATAGTTTTCAAGGGATATTGGAAACTTGGTTTGGTAAAAGAGGGAAATCTACAATAAATATAGGCAGCATGGAGTAAATGAGGTGCTCAAGGAATATAAAGAATGTAAAAAGAATCTTAATAAAGTAATTAGAAAAACTAAAAGAAGATATGAGGTTGCTTTGGCAAGTAAGGTGAAAATAAATCCAAAAGGTTTCTACAGTTATATTAATAGCAAGAGGATAGTGAGGGGTAAAATTGGTCCCTTAGAGAATCAGAGTGGTCAGCTATGTACAGAGCCAAAAGAGATGGGAGAGATTTTAAACAATTTCTTTTCTTTGGTATTCACTAAGGAGAAGGATATTGAATTGTGTGAGGTAAGGGAAACAAGTAGTGAAGTTATGGGAACTATGATGATTAAAGAAGAGGAAGTACTGGTGCTTTTAAAGAATATAAAAATGGATAAACCTCTGGATCCTGACAATATATTCCCTAGGACCTTGAGGGAAGTTAGTGTAGAAATAGCAGGGGCTCTGACAGAAATATTTCAAATGTCATTAGAAACGGGGATGGTGCCGGAGGATTGGCGTATTGCTCATGTGGTTCCATTGTTTAAAAAGGGTTCTAAGAGTAAACCTAGCAATTATCAGCCTGTAAGTTTGACATCAGTGGTGGGTAAATTAATGGAAAATATTCTTAGAGATGGTAAATATAATTATCTGGATAGACAGGGTCTGATTAGGAACAGTCAACATGGATTTGTGCGTGGAAGGTCATGTTTGACAAATCTTATTGAATTTTTTGAAGAGGTTACTAGGAAAGTTGACGAGGGTAAAGCAGTGGATGTTATCTATATGGACTCCAGTAAATGGCTTTGACAAAGTTCCACACAGAAGGTTAGTTAGGGAAGTTCAATTGTTAGGTATTAATATTGAAGTAGTAAAATGGATTCAACAGTGGCTGGATGGGAGATGCCAGAGAGTAGTGGTGGATAACTGTTTGTCAGGTTGAAGGCCGGTGACTAGTGATGTGCCTCAGGGATCAGTACTGGGTCTAATGTTGTTTGTGATATACATTAGTGATCTGGATGATGGTGTGGTAAATTGGATTAGTAAGTATGCAGATGATACTAAGATAGGTGGAATTGTGGATAATGAAGTAGGTTTTCAAAGCTTGCAGTGAGAAGAGTGGGCTGAAAGATGGCAGATGGAGTTTAATGCTGATAAGTGTGAGGTGCTACATTTTGGTAGGACTAATCAAAATTTGACATACATGGTAAATGGTAGGGCATTGAAGAATGCAGTAGAACAGAGTGATCTGGGAATAATGGTACATAGTTCCCTGAGGGTGGAATCTCATGTGGATAGGGTGGTAAAGAAAGCTTTTGGTATGCTGGCCTTTATAAATCAGAACATTGAGTATAGGAGTTGGGATGTAATGTTAAAATTGTACAAGGCATTGGTGAAGCCAAATTTGGAGTATTGTGTACAGTTCTAGTCACCAAATTATAGGAAAGATGTCAACAAAATAGCAAGAGTACAGAGGAGATTTACCTGGGTTACCTGGGTTTCAGCACCTAAGTTACAGAGAAAGGTTGAACAAGTTAGGTCTTTATTCTTTGGAGCATAGGAAGTTGAGGGGGGACTTGATAGAGGTGTTTAAAATTATGAGGGGGATAGATAGAGTTGACGTGGATAGGCTTTCTCCATTGAGAGTGGGGAGATTTAAACAAGAGGACATGAGTTGAGAGTTAAGGGGCAAAAGTTTAAGGGTAACACGAAGGGGAACTTCTTTACTCAGAGAGTGGTAGCAGTGGTAGAAGTGGTAGAGGTAGGTTCGATTTTGTCATTTAAAAAAAAAATTGGATAAGTGTATGGACAGGAAAAGAATGGAGGGTTATGGGCTGAGTGCAGGTCGGTGAGACTAGGTGAGAGTGAGTGTTTGGCACAGACTAGAAGGGCTGTTTCCATGCCGTAATTGTTATGTGGTTATAAATGAATAAATAGTTGATGTTTTGGACCGAGAACCTTCATCAGGACTGGAACGGAAGGGGGAAAACATGAGAATAGAAAGGTGGGGGGAGGTAAGGGAGGGGTTAGCTGGAAGATGAGAGGAGAAGTCAGGTGAGTAGGAAAGATAAAAGGCTGGAGAGAAAGGAATCTGATAGGAGAAGAGAGAGGAGCATGAGAGAAAGGGAAGGGAGGGGCACCAGGGGCAGTTGAGGAGAAGAGGTAGGAGGCCAGAGTGGGGAACAGAATAAGAGGAAAGGGGGAAGGATAAAGAGAAAAAAAGTATTGGAAGGAGAAATCAATGTTCATACCATCAAGTTGGTGCTATCTAGATAGAACATGAGGTGTTGATCTTCCAACCTGAGAGTGGCCTCACCATGGCAGAAGGGGAGGCCATGGACCGACATGTTGGAAAGGGAATGGTGTTAGGAATTAAAGTTGCTGGCCACTAGGAAGTTTCCCACAATGCCCAGACGAGTTCAGGAAAGTTTTGTTCCCAAGTGATCCAGACTGTTTCTCTTCTGACAATCTGGTAGTTTCTTGGCCATCGTTACAGAGTCTGGATTTCTCTTCATCACAGATTTATTTAATTAGTGGAATTGAAATTCCCTGTCTGCCATGGTGGGTTTTAGAAATTGGTCTCTGATCAAAGGTCCAGAGTTCTGGCTGCTAGTCAGCGCAGTAAAGCAACCACAGCTTCACCATACGCCAGCGCCAGCAAGACATATGCTTTCATTTATTTCTTTTACATTCTTTGGGTGAGAAGATCCCCAGCTGAATACTGCAATCAGAGTCCATAACAACCATGGTCCGGAGCAAAACTGAGGACTAGCCAGGTAAGGACACGAGATTTCCCTCTTGGAGGATAAGTTTTTTATGAATCCCCAGGTCCATCCACCTGATCACTCAGCCCCATCACTTTGGTCAAGAAAGTGCAGTGGAGTTTCCACTCCCCGAAGAGATTGAAGTGAATGGGACTTCCCTCCCCTCCGTTGTCCATTCCAACCAATTTTTACAGGAGCACCAGTGAGAGCGTCCTGACCAGCTGCATCAGCAGGGAATTGCAAAGCCTCCAGCTGCAAGTTCCTACAAAGGATTGCAAGAACTGCTGAGAGGATCGTTGGGATCTTCCTTCTCCCCATCCGAGATACAGTGCTTATAAAAAGTTTTCAGCCCACCTTGGAAGTTCTCACGTTTTATTGTTTTAAACACTGAATCACAGTGGATTTAATATGGCTTTGCTTGACACTGATCAACAGAAAAAGAGTCTTTCATGTCAAAGTAAAAACAGATCTCTACAAAGTGATATAAATTATTTACAAATATAAAACACAAAATAATTGATTGCATAAGTATTCACCCCTTCAAGTCAGTATTTAGTAGATGCACCTTTGGCAGCAATTACAGCCTTGAGTCTGTGTGGATAGGTCTCGATCAGCTTTGCACATCTGGACACTGCAATTGTTCCCCATTCTTCTTTACAAAACTACTGAAGCTCTGTCAGATTGCATGGGGATTGTGAGAGAACAGCCTTTTTCAAGTCCGCAAATTCTCCATTGGATTGAAGTCTGCACTCTGACTTGGTCACTCCAGGACTTTAATTTTGTTGATTTTAAGCCATTCATGTGTAGCTTTGGCTTTGTGCTTGGGGTCATGGTCTTGCTGGGAAATAAATCTTCTCCCAAGTCACGTACTCTTGCAGGCTGCATCAGATTTTCCTCAGGATTTCCCTGTATTTTGCTGCATTAACTTTATCCTCTGCCTTCACAAGCCTTCCAGGGCCTGCTGCAGTGAAGCATCCCCACAAAAGGATGCAGCCACCACCATGCTTCATGGTAGGGATGGTGTGTTTTTGATGATGTGCAGTGTTTGGCTTACACCAAACAGCACTTAGTCTGATGGTCAAAAAGTTCAATTTTGGTTTCATCAGACCATAGAATCTTCTTCCAGCTGACTTCAGAGTCTTCCACATACCTTCTGGCAAACTTATTCAACAGTGGCTTTCTCTTTGCCATTCTCCATAAAGTTGCAACTGGTGAATCACCCGGGCAACAGTTGTTGTATGCTCAGACTCTCCCATCTCAGCCACTGAAGCTCGTAACTCCTCTAGAGTCATCATAGGTCTCTTGGTGGCCTCCCTCACTAGTCCCTTCTTGCCCAGTCACTCAGTTTTTGAGGATGGCCTGCCCTCGGCAGATTTACAGCTGTGCCATATTCTTTCTATTTCTTGATGATTGACTTAACTATACTCCAAGGAATATTCAGTGACTTGGAAATTTTCTTGCGTTATCTCCTGTCTTGTGCTTTTCAATAACATTTTTGCAGAGTTCCTTGGAGTGTTCTTTGTCTTTGTGGTGTATTTTTTGCCAGGATACTGACTCACCAGCAGTTGGACCACCAGCAGTTCCAGATACAGGTGTATTTTACTACAATCAATTGAAACACCTTGACTGCACACAGGTCTCCAAAAACAGATCTCCATTTAATGAACTATGTGACTTCTAAAACCAATTACCTGCACCAGTGATGATTTGGTGTGTCATATTAAAGGAATCAATTATTTTGGTGTTTTATCTTTGTAATTATTTTAGATCACTTTGTAATGAAAGAGTCTTTTTCTGTTGATTAGTGTCAAAAAGCCAGATTAAATCCACTGTGATTCAATGTTGTAAAACAATAAATCATGAAAGCTTTGGGGAGTGGGGACTGGTGAATAGTTTTTATAGGCACTGCATTTATCAAGAGCGCTGCATTTACAGGGCCTTAAGCATTGTTAAGTGTCCCTCCCATCCATCCAACTATCTGTTTGACTCCTTACCATCAGGGAGGAGGTACCATAGCATTAGGACAAGGACTGTCAGCTTCTTCCTGAACTCCCTGCCACCAGCTAGGTCTCAACACATACAAAGCACTAGTAGCTTTATGCTATTTACTGTTTAACTTGTATATACACCTTATTAGATGTTTATTTATTTGTGGTAATATTACATTACGTGTTATGTGTGTGAGTTCCATATGCCTTGTTATGCAGCTTGGTCCAGAGGAATGGTTTCTCGTTTGGCAATATACATGGGTCTAATTAAATAATAAACTTGAACTTGACCTCTGAAGCTTTCTTATCCATGTTCCTGTCCTAGTTCATTTGAAATCTTATCACTGTACCTACCTCAATCACTCTCTCTGGCAATATTGAACACCCTCTGGGTGATAAAGCTGCCCCTTAGGTCCCTATCAAACCTTCCCACTCTCACCTCAAACTCATGTCCTCTAGTTCTTAATGCCCCAATCATGAGTGCTCGGCCTTTCTTCTCTGTGGCAGATATAATGGGGCAAAGGGTCAGCACGACTCCAGTGCTAATACTGCAGTTTGCATTGATAACATGCTGGAAGATCCAGTACTGGCGGCTGCTTGAAATCTCTGGTGGACCTTGCACATAGCCTTTGCCCACTGCACTTCCTGCCGTACTGCTCCAGCAGACTCCTTGTGGAACTCAGTAGGAAAGGCAACCCAACTTTCTGGCTGGGAATTCCACCCCTCTGCCTAAACTGGCAGTCCTCATTAATTGGAATGGAACTTGTAGGACTATTGAATAGTTCCTTAGTGTGATGGGATGGACACCTGACCTGACAGTCTACCTTGTCATGATCTTGCACCTTCATGTGTACCTGCTCTGCACTTTCTCTGTAGCTGTCACCTTTCATTCTGTATTGTAATTGTTTTGCCTTGTCCACCTCAGTACACTGTGCAAGGTTCTGATCTGTATGAGCAGTATGCAAGACAAGATTTCGCTGTATCTTGGTATAATAAACCAGTTGCAACTCTAATTCCAATATCTTGGCACGTGTGACACTAGGAACCCCATCCCAATTCCAACAGAAGTTTGGAACTTCCTAAGTTCTAAACTTCTACAGATGTGCAGTGGAGAGTGTCCTGACTGGTTGCATGGTGGTCTGGTATGGAATCACCACTGCCCAGAAATGGAAAGATCTACACACAAAGTGGTGGATGCAGCTCAGTCCATCACAGGCAAAACCCTCCCCACCATGAGCACCAATCATCCAGGCCATGATCTCTTCCCACTACTATGATTGGGCAGGATGTACAGAACAGATTCCATGCCACCAGGAATAATTCCAGACTGGAGATGATAAAGTATCCACACTGGTTAAGCAGCCTGGCAGCTGCAGGGTAGTAACTGATCCTGAACCGGGCGGTGTGGTACCTAACGCTCCTGTACCTCCTTCCTGATATTAGCAGTGAGCAGAGAGCATGGCCTTGACAGTGGGAGTCCTTGATGATGGAGCAGTGCTCAGTGCTTCAGGGGCAGAGCTCCGTGTAGATGGTGGGGAGGATTTCGCCTGTAATGGACTGGCCAGTCCACCACTTCTTGTGGACTTTCCCATTCCTGAGCAGTGGAGGTTCTGTACTAGGTTGTGATGCAGCCAGTCAGGACACCCTCCACCAGGTAACTACAGAAGTCTGGCAAAGTTTTAGATGACAAGTAGAAACTGTGCACTGGAAATCTGGTGAAATGTTGCCACAACAAGTACCTCTTATTGTTACAACTATTCACCTCGTTTCCCCTGGCGTATGTACATGGTATGAGGTTTGCAGATATGAGCTTTTCCCATGGCTTTGCAGTAGAGTTAACCGTTGGGCCAATGTACACCGTCTTTACTACCAGGTGCTTTAACACATTTCTGGACCCACCTAAAATTAACCCTCACTTCCAACAAGATTCCAGAACTTCTAAAGCAAATCAGACATTTTATTAGCATTAGGAATAAATTGTGCAATATTGCACAGGGTCTCCTCACCTTATGAGACATAACATTTCAACATACACCTGCCTATGTACCTGTCTCATCCAAAGCAATATCATATCAGAAACAAAGAAAATGAAAACAGCACAGGCCCTTTGGCCCATAATGCTGTGCCCACCTTTTAACCTACTCTAAGATGAATCTTACCCTTCCCTCCTATATAGCCCTCCATTTCTATCACTCATGTGCCTCTCAAAGAGTTTCTTAAATGTCCCTAATATACCTTTCTCTACCACCACCCCTACATGTACCCACCGCTCTCTATGTAAAGAATTTACCTCTGACATCCCCTATACTATATTTAGCTTTATTGGTCACATATAAACTTCAATGGCCACTTTATTAGATACCTCCTGTACCTAGTAAAGTTGCCACTGAGTGTATGTTCATGATCTTCTGTTGCTGTAGCCCATCCGCTAAAAGGTTTGATGTGTTGTGCATTCAGAGATGCTCTTCTGCACAGCACTGTTATTGTGTGTGGTTATATGAGTTACTGGTGCCTTCCTATCAGCTTGAACCAGTCTGGCCATTCTCCTCTGACCTCCCTCATCACCTGCAGAACTACTGCTGACCGCATCTTTTCCTTTTGTTTCTTGCACCATTCTCTGTAAATTCTAGAGACTAAAATCCCAGCAGATCACCAGTTTCTGAGATACTCAAACCACTTCATCTGGCTCCAACAATCATTCCACAGTCAAAGTCAATTAGATCACATTCCTTCCACATTCAGATGATGATCTGAACAATAACTGAACTCCTTGAACATGTCTGCATGCATTTATGCATTAAGTTACTGCCATATTAGATATTAGATTATGCATCAATGCTAGCTGGATTGTTGAATCAGAAAGGTGATTTGATTTTGTCTACAAATTATTGCCCAACATTCCCTTATTCTAGAACTTCTATGGATGTGTGGTGAAGAGTATACTGACTGATTGCTTCAGGGCCTGGTATGGTAACACCAATATCCTTGAACAGAAAGCCTGCAAAATGCGGTGGATACAACCCAGTTCGTCACGCACGGCAAAGCCCTCCACACCATTCAGCACATCTACATGGAGTGCTGTTGCAGGAAAGCAACATCCATCAATGGGGACCTCCATCATCCAGGCCATGCTCTCTTCTCATTGCTTCCATCAGAAAGAAGGTACAGGAGCCTCAGGACACATAGCCAGGTTCAGGAACAGCTATTGCCCCTCATGTACCACACTGGAGTGTTTCAGGCTCTTGAACCAGAGGGGATAACTTCACTCACCCCATCACTGAACTACTTCCACAATGTCTGGAATCTTCATCTCATGTTCTCGATATTTATTGCTTAGTTATTATTGTCATTTTGATGTTTTCTTTTTTATAATTCCACAGCTTGCTGTCTGCTGCACATTAGTTGCTTGCCTGCCCTGTTGGGTGGGGTCTTGCAAGGATTCTGTTGTGTTTCTTGTATTTACTGCGAATGGCTGCAAGGGGACTCAGGATTGTATTGGCGACATGGATGTACTTTGATTATAAATTCACTTTGAACTTTGGACTTTACTCTGAGCACAGATTTACTGCCTGTGTTTTACTACTAAGTGAGTCACCAGACCAAAGGAAGGGAAGTATTAACCGTCCCTCAAACTGTTTGCTAAATCATGAAATCATTAATAATAATCTAACTGTTGGGAACATTTGGACTTGTCGCTGGTCGTTATTACTTCTTTGATCACTTCATCACTAAAAGTTGCCAGAGAGACCAAGTGCAGCCGCCCGGAACCTCAATGCACTCCCAAAGCGAGCTGCTTGTTTTGCTTTGATCAGTACAGTTCCATCAGACTCTTGTGGACCCTCACAACATGGAGGGAAATCCTTTGGTTCACCGAATCACTGCTGACCATCAACCGTAAGATAAAAGAGCAAAATTAAACCATTTGGGCTATCAAGTCTGCTCCTCTATTCAATCTCAGCTGATTTATTATCCCTCTCAACCCTATTCTCCTGCCTCCTCCCCATAACTTTTTGACACCCTGACTAATTAGGAACCTATCAACCTCTACTTTAAATACATCCAAGGACACCTGTCCATGACAATCCTGTTTCTCCTACCATTCCCCAGCACTCATCCACACACTAGGAGTAGTCAGTTGGTCTGTTAATCTACTAAACCACATTCTGTTGCGTCTGGAGATTTTGAAATCCAGAGGTTAAAAAGAGATTTTTAATGATTCATTTATTTGTCGTGTGTAAATTAAAAACCTAGTGATACTCACCAACACAGTCTGGGGGTTGTGTTGAGGGCAGCCCACAAGTGTCCCACATTTCCAGCACAGCTTGCCCACAACTCTCTAACCATCGCCCATGAGCCTTAGGAATGCGGGAGGCAATGGAGCACCCGGAGGAAACCCACGTGGTTAAGGGGAGAACGTACAAACTCCAAACAGGCAGCAGTGGCTTTGTATTAGCTTTATGTTAACTGCTCCGCTACTGTCCCACGGGTGTGGAACCAATCTCCACATCTGGTGAGAGGCTGCCCAGTCTAGGGCAACTGTATGCCAGAACTTGGGTTAACCAAATCTCAAAGTTCAAAGTAAATTCATTATCAAAGCATGCGTATGTCACCATATACAAATCTGTGATTCATTTTCTTGCAAGCATTCGGAGTAGAACTGGGAAATACAACAGAATCAATTAAGTCCTGCACATAAACCAAGTCTGACAAGCAACCGATCTGCAAAAGAAGAGAAACTGTGCTACTACAAAATATGAATAAAGCTACAAGCAAATAAGTCAGTAATACTGAGAACATGTGCTGTGGAGTGCATAGGTTGTGGAATCAGTTCAGTGTTAAGGTGAGTGAAGTTATCCCCTCTGGTTCAGGAGCCTGATGGTTGAAGGGTAATAACTTTTCCTGAGCCTGGTGGTGTGGGATCTCAGGCTCTTGTACCTCCTTCTCCTGATGACAGCTTTGATAGTGAAGGTCCTTGATGATGGATGCTGGTTTCCTGTGGTAGGGCTTCCTGTAATGTGCTTAGCGGTGGGGATGGCTGGATCGAATGCACAGCAGCCTCAGCAGCTGTATGGGATTGTCATACTCCTCATCCCGAAGGTCCTCATCTACTTTCCCAATGCCAAGTCCAGTGAGCTCCTCTCTGGACCTTGCAAACACGCTCTGTCAGCTATTGTTTAAGAGAAAGGGGAATCCAGGGAGTTGGGGAGAAAGTGAGTATGAGGAGGAGGAGAAGGAGGAGGAGGAGGAGGAGGAGAGAGAGAGGTAGGGAGAAAGGCAGGGAGAGAGGGAGGGAGAGGGGGAGAGGCAGGGGGGAGAGGGGAAGAGGGGGAGGGGAAGGGGAGGGGGAGAGGGAGAGAGAGCGAGTGAAAAGTGCTAGGAGAACGTGTGTGTGTGAGTGAGTGTGTTTTGTGTGTCTGTGTGTCCGTGTATGTGTTCTGTGTGTGTGTGTGTGTGTGTGTGTGTGTGTGTGTTTGTATATGTGTTCTCTGTGCATGTATGTGTGTGTATGTGTTCTGTGTGTGTGTCTGTGCGTGTGTGTGCGTGTTCTGTGTGTGTGTGTGCATGTGTGTATGTGTGAGTGTGTGCGTGTCTGTGTGTGTATTCTGTGTGTGTGCATGCGTGTGTGTTTGTATATGTGTTCTGTGCGTGTATGTGTGTGTATGTGTTCTCTGTGTGTGTGCGTGTGTGTGTGTGCGCATGTGTGTGTTCTGTGTGAGTGTGTGCATGTGTGTGTGTTCTGTGTGTACGTGTACGTGTGTGTGCGTGTGCGTGTGTGTTCTGTGTGTACGTGTACGTGTGTGTGTGTGTGTGTGTGTGTGGTCTGTGTGCGTGTGTAGAGAGAGAGCAGAGGGACATGACAAAAATGGAATTGAGAATGAATGTGGAAGGATGCATGGAAAAGCAGTGGGAATTGAAACCCAGGTGGTGATTTCTGGCATTGTAACACTTGGCATTGCACTTGTCTCTTCAGGAATGCAGAATGGAGCATAGAGATTGAAGGTTAGGGGAGTTTATTGAGTGCTATCAGAGCAGAGAATGAGGAAAGGGAAAGAACAGCGAGGTCATGCTCATCTCAAACAGCAACTCGCCAAGAAAGTGAAAACATTCCAGTGATAACAATTAACCTGTGAAGTAACCAGATTCGAGTGGTGTGAATTCAGCTACTGAAAAAGTAAGAAACTATAGAAACAGCTTACTACAATTACCTGTACTGGAAAATTGGACAGCATGGAGAGAGTGGATGAGGCAAAGTTTTTTCCCATGCTGGGGGAATCCAGTACTAGGAGAGGACATGACTTGAGGATTGCAGGGCGCCCATTCAGAACAGAGATGCAAAAAAATTTTTTTAGCCAGAGGGTGGTGAATCTGTGCAATTTGTTGCCACGGGCGGCAGTGGAGGCCAAGTCATTGGGTGTATTTAAGGCAGAGATTGATAGGTATCTGAGTAGTTAGGGCATCAAAGGTTATGGTGAGAAGGCATGGGAATGGGACTAAAGGGGAGATTGGATCAGCTCAAGATGAAATGGCGGAGCACACTCAATGGGCCAAATGGCCAACTTCTGCTCCTTTGTCTTATAGTCTTATGGAAAATTCACTGAATAATTACATGTATGTATACTTGGTGGCCACTTTATTAGATACAGCTGCTTGCTAATATCAAATATCTAATCAGCCAATCATGTGTCAGCAACTCAATGCATAAAAGCATATAGGTGTGGTCAAGAGGTTCAGTTGTTGTTCAGACCAAACATCAGAATGGGGAAGAAAGGTGATGTAAGTGACTTTGACTGTGGAATGATTGTTGGTGCCAGATGGGGCGGTTTGAGTATCTCAGAAACTGCTGATCTCCTGGGATTTGCACGCACAACAGTCTCTGAAGTTCACAGAGAATGGAGTGAGAAGTGAAAACCATGCAGTGAGGCGGCTCTGTGGGTGAAAATGCCTTGTTAGTGAGAGAGGTCAGAGGAGAATGGCCAGACTCATTCAAGTTGACTGGAAGGAGACAGTAACTCAAATAACCACATATTACAACAGTGGTGTGCAAAGAGCATCCCTGAACACACAACAGGGATGTGAGTTGTGTGTTGAAGTGGACGGGCTGCTGCAGCAGTAAACCACAAGTATATACTCTGTGGCCATTTTATTTGGCACAAGAGGTCTCTAATAAAGCAGCCACTGAGTATATATAGGTGATCATATAAAACAAACAGGAAAGATTCAATTATGAGAAACCTAATCCAACATATATTTCAGATAAGGGAGAAAACTGGAGCACCATAGGTGTTTGGTGGTGGGAGTGGATGGGGAGGGAATGCATGAGTTTACAGGGGGAATGTGAAGACTCCGCATGGATCTAACCCCAATCCCTGGCACTGTGACGTCCACACTCTTGTGCTGTTCCAGCTGTCCGAGAGCTTTTCATCAGGAATGGGCATTTACAAATGCTGCAGGGAATCAGCCAGTCAGACAGTAACCATGGAGGGGAATAAACAATTGATGCTCCAGCCTGAGATCCTTCATCAGGATTGGGAAGGAAGGGGGAAGAAGCCAGAAAAAGTTGGTGAGGGAGAGGGTGAGTACAAACAGGCAGATGATAGGTGAGACTAGGTGAGGGGGAAGGTGGGTGGGTGGAGGGGGGAGGATGAAGTAAGAAGCTAGGATGTGAGAAGTGGAAGAGATAAAGGGCTGAAGAAGAAGGAATCTGATAGGAGAGGAGAATGGGCTATGGGAGAAAGGGGAAAAGGAAGGCATCAGAGGGAGGTGATGGGCAGGTGAAGAGAAGAGATGGGGTGAGAGGGGAGTCAGAATGGGGAATAGAAAAAGAGAAGGGGAGGGATAATTACCAGAAGTCAGAGAAATTGGTTAAAATTGACGTTTACTTATTGTTGCTCCTCCAACCTTAGATTGTCCTCACTGTGTTAGAAGAGGAAGCCATGCACTTGCATGTCAGATTGGGAAGTCAAACTAAAATGGGTGGCCACCAGGAAAGCCTTCCTCCTTTCCATGGGTGCTGCCTGACCTGCTGAGTTGCTTCAGCATTTTGTGTTTATTCTCTGCTAAAAGCTAGATAGCTCCCTATCCCCTCCTCTCATCCCTCCTTCCCCTCATTCCTCCTTCCCCTCCAACATCCTTCCCTATCCACCTATCCCCTTCCCTCCCTCCCCTTCTCCTCCTACATCCTTCCATCTATCCACTCCCCTTCTTCTCCATTCTTGTCCTTCCCCTTCCCATCTTCCACCTATCCCCTCCCCTCCTACCCCCTTACCTTCCCACCTCATTCTACCTATCCTCCTCTTCCCTTCCCCTCTCTCCACCTTCCATCTATCCCTCCCCTCTCTTCCCCAAACCACCTTTCACCTATCCCCTCCCCTCCTACCTCCTTTCCCTCCCACCTCCATCCACCTATCCTCTCCCTTGCCTTCCACTTATTCCTTCCCCTCCTTCTCCCTTCCCCTTCACTCACCTTAGATCTACACCACCAGATTCAGGAACAGTTATTACCCCACAACCATTAGGCTCTTGAACCAGAGGGATAACTTCACTCACCTTCACTCGCCCCATCACTAAACTTTTCCCACAATCTATGGACTCACTTTCAAAGATTCTTCATCTCATGTTCTTGATATTTATTGTTTATTTATTTACTTGTTGTCTATTGCACATTGGTTGTTTGTCCGACCTGTTGAGTGTGGTCTTTCACTGATTCTATTGTGTTTCTTGTGTTTACTGTGAATGTTCATAAGAAAATGAATCTCAGAGTTGTATATTGTGACATATATACTTTGATAATAAATTTACGTTTAACTTTGTACTGAAATTCTGACAAGTTCACAGCACTCATATTGTTATCAGACTGACATTTGAATTTGTAAGTTGTTTTTAAATTGAATTCAGTTTCAAAATTTCATAGCTAAACTCACATTCCCCTGAACTTTGATTCTGACCTCTAGATTCCACAGTTCTTTCAATGGATTCCACTAATTCAGTGCAGATTTCAATAAAAGGGCAAAGAAATCCCAGGGGAAGTCCTTCCTCCAGCAATGATTTTCTTTTCAGTTTAGTCACTGATTCATAGTTTTCCAACAGTGAAAAAGGCCCTTTGGCCCATTACATCTTTGCTGAACATCATGGCTATCAACACTAATCCCATTTCCCTTCATTAATTCCATATTCTTCTACGCAGGGTGACATAGCAGTTAACATAACACTATCACAGTGCCAGCAGCCTGGGTTTAATTCCAGCTGGGGTCTGTGAGGAGTTCGTACATTCTCCCCTTGACTAAACAGCATTGTATCCAGTTAAAGTTCAAAATTCAAGGATCTTCATTATGAAAGTACATATACGTTACCAGATATAATGCTGAGATTCAGTTTCTTGTGGGCATTCACAGTAAATCCAGTTGTATTAAAGAAAGACCACCCCCAACAGGATGGACAAACAACTGATGTGCAAGACATCAAACTGTGCAAATACAAAGAGAAAAAAAGAAATAATAATAAATAAATAGGCAATAAATATGGAGAACGTGAGATGAAGAGTCCTTGAAAGTGGTTCCCTAGGTTGTGGGAACAGTTCAGTGACAGGATGAGTGAAGTTATCCCCTCTGGTTTAAGGGCCTGCTGGTTGAGGGGCAATGACTGCTCTGAACCTGGTGGTGGGTCCTGATGCTCCTGTACCTCCTTCCTGATGACAGCAATGAGAAAAGGGCATGAACTGGGAGGTGGGGGTTCCTGATGATGGGTGCTGCTTTCCTGTGACAGCGGTCCGTGGAGATGCGCTTAGTGGTGGGGGGGGGGAGGCTTTAGCTGTGATGGACTGGCCATTCTGAATACTGAGTGGTATTCAAGAATGAGTAGAACCACCAACCTTGATCTGAGACAACGTCTCACATGGTGAATAGCAATACTGCGGAGACTGTTCCCAATAATCCTGCCTGTCACCACGTTTACACTAACCGTAGCATAGTGGCTGGCATAACGCTATGACAACACCCGTGATCTGGATTCTATGCCGCTCCTGTCTGTAAGGAGTTTGTATGTTTACCTGTGACTGCGTGTGCTTCCTCCGCGTGCTCCTAGTTCCTCCCACAGTCCAAATACGTACCGGCTAGTGGGTTAATTGGCCACAACGATTTAATTAGGTGGCACAGGTTTGTTGGATGCCAAGGGCCCCGATACCATGCTGTATCTCTAAACACATAAGTACGTAGATACAGACTGTTTGATGCACTGTTTCAGTGTTGACAATAGCACCCTGAGACAAAAAAAGCAACTGTTGTTTGACCAATTTAAGCAGCAAGCCAGATTTAAAAGATCAATGGACTGAGGGCGAGAGTGGAGGGCGAATTGGTCTTCTGCTCATTGAACTATCTCTGGTCACTACTCTGTGAGGTTTACTTGCCTCGGGTCTGAACTGTCTCCGTGGCTGGGAACTTACTTTCAGGGATTCTGCAGTTCATTTTCTGTGAGTTAATTGTTTACTTCTTTTATTCTTTATATGATTTGTTCTTTTTTTCACACATTGGTGGCTTGATGATCTTTGTGATGTGGGTTTTTCCTTAAATGGGTTCTATTGTCCTGCTGAATGGTTTCAGCCTGAAATGGCGACTGTGCTTTTTCCCATAGACGCTGCCTGGCCTGCTGAGTTCCTCCAGCATTTTGTGTGTGTCGCTTGGTTTCCCAGCATCTACAGATTTTCTCTTGTTTGCCTATTGTTTTGTGGTTGCCTGTAAGGAGATGAATTTTAAGGCTGTATATAGTACACATACTCTGATAATAAATGTACTTTGCACTTTGGCTCAATTCCCATGTCAGTCTCTCAACACCTCAATGATTCCATCCACATGTGACCGGCTGTCCCTGAGATGTGGGTGGAAACTGGGGTGGGAGCCCAGGGGAAACCCATCTGATCACAGAGAGAGCGTGCAAACTCCACGCAGACGGCACTTGAGGGCAGCATTCATCCTGGGTCACTGGAGTCACAAAGCAGCTGCTCTTTGAAATGTGCTGCTAGTGTACCGCCCCAGTCTGAAGGCGAGCAGCTTTCCTCCTTACCCACACCAGTATCCTACTCCCAGACTCCAGTGACCATCTTCAAATTCAAACAACAAAGTAAATTCATTAGCAGAATATACCACATTCTATCCTGAGATCCATTTTCTTGCGGGCATTTACAGGAAAATAAAGAAATACAGCAGAATTTTCAGAAACTATAAAATAAATAGATTGACAAACAAAGAATGTAAAAATTGTGCAGATAATTATAAATTATAATTATAAATAATACTTAGTTGTTGAGTCTTTGAAAGTGAGTCCATGGGTTGTGGAACCAGTTCAGTGTTGAGATGAGTGAAGTAATCCACAATGGTTCAGGAGCCAGATGGTTGGGGAGAAATAACTGTTTCTAAACCTGGTGGTGTGGGTCCTGAGGCTCCTGTACCTCCTACCTGATGGCAGCAGTGAGAAGAGAGTGTGACCTGGGTGGTGGGAAACCCTGATGATGGATGCTGCTTTCTAGTGGCAGCGCTCTGTGTAGATGTGCTCAATGATGGAGGAGCTCTTCGCCTCCTATTATCTTTTGGAATTTCTTCATCCAGAGAGGGGTGAACCTGTGGAATTCATTGCCACGTACAGATGTGGAGGCCAAGTCATTGAATACACTTAAAGTGGAGGTTGATGGGTTCTTGACTATCTTGGGCATCAAAGATTACGGGGAGAAGGTGGGAGAAATAATAAAGATATGTTATTTCATTTAGATGCACAACACAGTAACAGACACTCCCAGCCAAACGAGTCCACACTGTCCAATTACACCCATGTGACCAATGAACCAAGTAACCACTATGTTACTGTGCCATGATAGAATAGTGGAGTGGTCTTAACAGGCCTACCTCTACTCTTATCTCTTATGGTGTTGTGGTTTAATTTCGCACCGAGTTTGAGAGACTGCTGAGTGTCGAGGTGTTATGTGTCGCCCCTCAACTAATTGTTAAACATCAGAGGCTGCGGAGAGGTTTACATGAAACCCTGTTGCAGGAAAGCAGCAAACATAATCAGGGACCCCTCCATCCAGACCATATTCACTGCTGTCCTCAGTAAGGAGGTACAGGAGCCTCAGGACTCTCACCACCAGGTCCAGGAACAGTTATTAACACTTAACCATCAGGCTCTTTTATCAGAGGGATTAACTTCACTCAGTTTCATTCGCCCCATCATTGAACTGTTCCACAACTTTCAAGGACTCTGTATCGCATGTTCTCAATATTTATTGCTTATTTATTTGTATTAATACAGTTGTTTCATTTTCCCTTTCTGATTGCATTTGCAGTGTTGTCACCTTTTGCACATTGCTTGCTTGTCTGTCCTGTGTGGTCTTTGACTGTTTCTATTGTCTCTCTTGCATTTACTGTGCATGGCCACAAGAAAATGAATCTCAGGGCTGTATATGGAGACATATTAGTACTTTGAAAATAAATTTACTTTCAACTTTGAGTTCAGCTTTGAGGTCAGGATTAAGTTGATGTGCGTCGGTACGACGTGTACAAGATGAACATATCCTGACCCTTGCAGAAGATCGCCTGATAAACTCCGAAGCCAAAATGTGACTTGCATCTCATGAATTATTGAAATGAGTCCGAGCGTACCGAATGTGTTTGTAAAAGAATATGATGTTGAGATCACACATCGTGACTACAAAGAATGAAAATCCTTTCAGAGTGAGTCACAGCATGTGTTGAACACACAGCTGGCCGCTATCTACGAGCAGAACACTACAAGTAGTAAACAAGAGCTGGGCTCCTCAGCCAGAGGACACTGAGGCACAGGAGCAGAATTAGACCATTCAGCCCATCGAGTCTGCTCCGCCATTCCATCATGGCTGATTTATCAACCCTCTCAACCCCATCCTCCTGTCTTCTCACCGTAAGTGAGAGGTTGTGTACTCACATTATTGACAGAAGTAACCTTCATCCCCATTCATTTTGCTGACACATTACCAGTTTAATTTGGCCCATGGAAATGCTTCATTTAGCCCATCACAGTGGCTCCAGTCTTGCCCCTGCTCTTCTCCTCACCAGCCCATCACCTCCGACTTTCCTTTCTCCCATAGTCCACTCTCCTCTTCAATCACACTTCTTCTTCTTCAGCTCTTTACCTCTTCCACCTATCACCTCCCAGCTTCCTATACCCACCCCCCCCCCCCACCTGGTCTCATAAGACTAAGGAGCCGAGTTAGGCCATCTGGCCCATTGAGACCGGTCCACCATTTAATCATGGTTGATCCTTTTATTTTTCTGCTGCACAACCCCAGTTCCCAGCCTTCCCCCTGTAAACTTTGATACCATGTCCAATCAAGAATCTCTCAATCTCTGACTTAAGTACACCCAATGACCTGACCTCCACAGCTGCCTGTGGTAACAAATTCCACAAATTCACCATCCTCTGGCTAAAGAAATTTGTCCCATTTCTGTTTTGAAAGGGCACCTCTCTATCCTGAGGCTGTGCCCTCTTGTCGTAGACTCTCCCACCATGGGAAACATCCTTTCCACATCTACTCTGTCCACGTCTTTAAACATTCGAAAGGTTTCAATGAGATCCCCCCCATCCTTCTGAGTTCCAGCGAGTATAGACCCAGATCCATCAAACATTAGTCGTATGATAACCCTTTCTTTCCTAAAATCATCCTTGTGAACCACCTCTTGATTCTCTCCAATGCCAGACATCTTTTCTAAGATGAAGGGCCCAAAACTGTTCACAATACTCAAAGTGATGCCTCACCAGAGCCTTATAAAGCCTCAGCATCACGAACCTGCTCTTGTATTCAAGATATCTTGAAATGAATGCTAAAATGGCATTTGCCTTCCGCACCACTGACTCAACCTGCAAGTTAACCTTTAAGGTGTTCTGCACAAGGACTCCCAAGTCCCTTTGCATCTCAGATTTTTTTTGTATTTTCTCTCCATTTAAAAAATAATCAGCACTTTTATTTCTACTACCAAAGTGCATGACCAACATTATATTTCATTTGCCACTTTCTTGCCCATTCTCCTAATCTGTCCAAGTCCTTCAGCATCCTACCTGTTTCCTCAACACTACCTGTCTCTCCACCAATCTTTGTATCATCTGCACACTTGGCAACAAAACCATCTATTCCATCATCTAAATCATTGATATACAGCATAAAAAGAAGTTGTCTCAACACTGACCCCTGGGAACACCACGAGTCACTGGCAGCCAACCAGAAAAGGATCCTTTTATTCCCACTCACTGCCTCCTACCAATCAGTCAATGTTCTAATCATGTAACTTTCCTGTAATACCACGGCTTAACTTGGTAAGCAGCCTCGTGTGGCACCTTGTCAAAGGCCTTCTAAAAGTCCAAATATACAAAAGTGACTGCATTTCCTTTATCTATCCTACTTGTAATCTTCTCAAAGAATTCCAGCAGGTTTGTCAGGCAAGATTTTCCCTGAAGGAAACCATGCTGACTTTGTACTATCTTGTCCTGTGTCACCAAGTACTCCATCACCTCATCCTTAACAATTGATTCGAACATCTCTCCAGCCACTGAAGTCAGACTAACTGGTCTATAATTTCCTTTCTGCCTCTTTCCTTCTATCTTAAAATATGGAGTAACATTTGCAATTTTCCAGTCCTCTGGCACCATGCCAGAGTCCAATGATCTTTTAAAATATCGTTTCTAATGCCACCACAATCTCCAATGCTACCACTTTCAGAACTCTAGGGTTCAGTTCATCTGCTCTGGGTGACGTATGTACCTTTAGGTCTTTCAGCATTTTGAATACCTCCTCTCTTATAATAATAACTGCACCACTTTTCGTCCTTCACATGCTACAATATTAGGCATACTGCTAGTGTCTTCCACAGTGAAGACTGACACAAAATACTCAGTTAGCTCATCAACCATCTCCTTGTCCCCCATTATTATTTCTCCTGCCTCATTTTCTAGTGATCCTATATCCACTCTCATTTCTCTTTTTTTAACATACTTGAAAAAATCTTTTACTAACCACTTTGATATTATTTGCTAGCTTGCTTTCATATTTCATCCTTCCACCTCCAAAATGTTGTGGATGCGATCTGAGACATCCCTGACCCTGGCACCTGGGAGGCACCATACCATCTGGGTGTCCTATTCACATCCACAGGATCTCCTGTCTGGTCCCCTCACTATTGAATCCCCTATCACTACCACTTCCTTCTTCTCTCACTTTCCCTTCTGCACCACGGACCCATGCTCAGAGCCTGTAACCCAGTTGCCCTGGCATTCACCCCCCACAGAAGTATCCAAAGCAGTATAGTTGTTTTTGAGGGTAATGGCCACAATTATGTGCCATGCCACAAGATGTGGGCAGTCATGATCTTTTTGTGATTGTTCTTGGCAAGTGGTTTGCCATTGCCTTCTTCTAGGCAGTGTCTTTACAAGACGGGTGACCCCAGCCATCATCAATACTCTTCCTAGATTGTCTCTCTGGCATTAGTGGTTGCATAACCAGGACTTGTGCTATGCACCATCTGCTCATACAACCAAACACCATCTGCTCCCGTGGCTTCAGGGGACCCTAATCAGGGGGATAAGCAGGTGCTACACCTTGCCCAAGGATAATCTGCAGGCTAGCAGAGGGAAGAGGAGCCTTAAACCTCCTTTGGTAGAGACAGATCTTCAACCCACTACCCTACTAAGTTCAAAGTTTAAAGTAAATTTATTATCAAGGTACAGTGTGTTATTATTATCAAAATTAATTATCAAGCCACTGTGTTATTTTGTGCGCACCTAACAAAGAACTTCAATTCCCAGTGTGCAGTGTGAACCACTCACCCGGAACTGGAAGTGACATTGGCAAACAGGTCCAACACTCTTGGTAGGCTAGAGTATTCCGAGTAAGATGTGGTCGAGCTGAAACCATTCTATAAGTAAATAGTTTCGTGTATTTACCCACACAAGTTCGGCTTTGTTAAAGAGCAAATGTAACATGGTGCCAGATGTCGGTGTGATGTCTAAATACAAAGCATATCTGAATACCATGAGACACTAAGAAAGTGAGGCTGCAGAAATATGATGTGAAGGTGACCTGGTGGCATCCGTTGGTCTCGAGAGACCATGGATCTGCGCCTGGAGTTTCCAGGGTGCCGGCCTGGGCAGGGTTATATGGGAGACCGGCAGTTGCCCAAGCTGTAAACCTTCCCCTCTCCACGCCACCGATGTTGTCCAAGGGAAGGGCACTAGGACCCATGCAGCTTGGCATCGGTGACGTCGCAGAGCAATGTGTTGTTAAGTGCCTTGCTCAAGGACACAAACATGCTTCCTCAGCTGAGGCTCGAACCAGTGACCTTCAGGTTACTAGTCTGATGCCTTGCCCACTAGGCCATGCGCCAACACGTGACCTACGCATCAGAAAATATATGTTTGTTGCTGATGTGTTGTCTCAAGCAGTCAACAAGAAAGGAAAGACTGATCTAGAGATTAAAACTGATATACAGGTCTGTGTTAGCATGATTGTCACCTCCACTCCCATATCTCCCAATAGAACAGAGCAGATTAGGATAGCAGCAGGGATGGATGGAACAATGAAAGTACTCAAAGAGACAACACTGAAAGGATGGCTAGCTGGCGAGAATGACTGTCCAATGTATATTCAGGATTATTGGGCATGCAGAGCTAAACTGTCAATATAACCATATATAACCATATAACAATCACAGCACGGAAACAGGCCATCTTGGCCCTCCTAGTCCGTGCCGAACCCTTAATCTCACCTAGTCCCACCTACCCGCACTCAGCCCATAACCCTCCACTCCTTTCCTGTCCATATACCTATCCAATTTTACCTTAAATGACACAACTGAACTGGCCTCTACTACTTCTACAGGAAGCTCATTCCACACAGCTATCACTCTTTGAGTAAAGAAATACCCCCTCGTGTTTCCCTTAAACTTCTGCCCCCTAACTCTCAAATCATGTCCTCTAGTTTGAATCTCCCCTACTCTCAATGGAAAGTATAGTCTACAAAGAGAACAGGTTTGTGATTCCAGTCTCACTATGCAAGGAAATGCTCCAGAAGATACTGTACATGAAGGACATCTTGGTGCGGAGGAATGTAAGCAAAGAGCCCATGAAATGATGTACTGGCCAAGAATGGACCAAGACATCAGCCAGACCACTGCCTCATGTGGACTATGTCTGACCTACAGTCTAAAGCAGCAATCTGAACCATTCACATCACACCTTGTACCAGACAGGCCGTACTGCAAAGTTGGAGTGGATTTGTTTGAACGTAATGGGAAGAGTTTTATTGCTGTAACAGACTACTTTTCCAGTTACCCAGAGACTGAAACACTGCAATCAACACCCAGCAAAGCAGTCAGCACCTTCCTGAAAGCTGTGTTTGTGAGGTATAGAGTTCCATGTGAAGTGATATCAGACAATTGTCCACAATTCTCCATCTGTGAATCTGAGTTCTTTGCCAGTGATTGGTGGTTTCGATTTATAACTGCTAGCTCACATCACCCAAAGTCTAATGGCTCAGCAGAGAGTTTGGTCAAGTGTGTGAAGGGCCTCTTGAAAAAAGTGCAGGTTGGACAAAAGGGTTTCCACAGAAGTGTGATGATTTACAGAAGTGTGATGCTGCAGAATGGGTTTCATCAACCCAAATGCTGATGGGTCGATGCATATGCACGAACCTTCTGGTGCATTAAAGCCTTTTGACACCTAAAGGAGCACACAGGGTCAAATTGGATGAAATGAAAGGGAAAGTGAAACAGAAACAGTATCGTGACAAGACTTCAAAAAGCCTACCAGTCCTGAAGCCTGGGGTTCAAGTGCAAATCCAAGATCACGATTCTGGCACATGGTCCATGCAAGGATATGTGCAAGAGAAAGTTACTAGATCCAGATCCAGACAGAGTGAGAAACACCTCTGAGAAGGAAACATGTGAATCTACAACCACAAGAGCCAACCATGTGAAAAATAAATGTATTGATCAGAATTCTTAGAAAGACACTAATATGAATACACCAAGTACAAGCAGTACACCTGTGGAAGTATATAGCAGACAGAAAAGGTTCACTAAGCCACCTCAGAGATTGATTGTGAGATGATGAGTGAATAAGGGACAGCATTTGCTCATTACTAATGAAGTTAATATAAATATCTGTGTTTGAAAGCTTATTACAATTGAAATTAATGTAATTGTCTTTGTTGGAGGCATTATGGTTTTTTGCAGGTTTATAAGGACATACTATTGTACTTGTTTTCCTTAGAGGGATGATGTGTTATTTTGTGTGTACATAATGAAGAACTTCATTTCCCAGTGTGCAATGTGGACTATTCACTTGGAACTGGAAGTGACATTGGTGAACAGGTCACACACACTTTTGGTGGGCTAGAGTGTAATGAGTAAAATGTGATCAAGTGAAAGCCATTCTGTATACCTGTAAATAAATAGTTCTCATGTTTTTATCCGCGCAAGTTTGGCTTTGTTAAAGAAAATACAGCTACCGTATAAAATACAGAGATTTATTTTCCTGCAGGTACTCTCAGGAGATACAAGAAACATAAAAGAATCAATGAAAAACCTTATCCAACAAGATGGACAAACAACCAATGTTGCAAAAGACAACAAACTGTGCAAATACAAAAAGAAAAAAAAAGTAATTATAAATATAAAAAATAAGCAATAAATATCAAGAACATGAGGTGAAGAGTCTTTGAAAGTCAGTCCACAGGTTGTGAGAATAGTTCAATTATGAGGTAAGAGACTTTGAGTGAAGTTATCTCCTCTGGTTCAAGAGCTTGATGGTTTAGGGGTAATAACTGTTCCTGAACCTGGTGGTGTGAGTCCTGAAGGCCTTGTACCTTCTTCCTGATGGCAGCAGTGAGAAGAGAGCATGGCCTTGGTGGTGGGAGTCCCTGATGATAGATGCTGCTTTCTGAGACAATGACTCTGTGTAGATACGCTCAAAGGCAAAAAGCTTTTTCCTATGTATATTATTAAATTAAATATTATTAAATGTTAAATATGTACAGTTCACAGAGTTCAGAATCACAATCAGGTTTAATATCATTGGCATACATTGTAAAATTTGCAGGAGAAACAAGGAATATCTAAGGATCAAGGATCGACTTTCACCATATTCACCACAGACATTTATACGTGTTAGGAATTTGCTTTGTTGTCTTGGTCAGAGAGTGACATGCAACAAAAAGAACATTCAACAATTACAAACAGTAATGCACCATATAAAAATAAAGTTAGGGGTTAAAATTTGATATGGAATAAACGATGCATAAGGACATAAATAGCAGCAGGTATTTACAATTTAATCAACATTATAGAAACCTTCCCCCCTCACCTGGTCTCACCTGTCACCTGCCAGCTTATACTCCATCCCCTCCCTTCTCCTTCTTATTCTGGATTCTTCTCCCTCTCTTGATAGTCCTGAAGAAAGGTCTCAGATGCAAGCATCAACTGTTTATTCATTTCCATAGATATTAAACACTAGAAACACAAAATAATGTAAGGCCGCCCCCAGCAGGATGGATAAACAACTAATGTGCAAAAGACAACAAAATGTGCAAATAAAAAACAGAGAAAAATAGAAATAATAATAATAAATAAGCAATAAACATCAAGAATATGAGATGAAGAGTCCTCCAAAGTGAGGCAAGAGCCAATATTGAATGACAGAGCAGACTTCCCTGCTGAAAGGTCTCATCACAAAAGTTGGCTGTTTTTTCATTTTCACATCTGTTGCCTGACCTGCTAGTTCCTCCAGCATTTTGTGTGTGTTACTCTGAATTTCCAGCATCTGCAGAATCTCTTGTGATTATAAAAAGTTGGCTGTTTATTCCCTTCATAGGTGCTGCCTGACCTATGGAGCTCCTCCAGCATTTTGTGTGTTTTGCTCTGGGTTTCCAGCAACTGTAGAATCTCCTGTGTTAGAGATTTGTTTTAATTGAGCATCATCTTTAGGCTGAGGGGCCTGTTCCTGTACTGTACTGTTGTTTCTTTGAATTAGGTAGCTTTTCAAGAGTTGCCACAGTATTGGCGGTTAAAAGGCCTCATTCACTACACTGATTCAATGACTGTGTGATTGTGCCAAAAATATCAGCCTGACAATCTCTGTGACTCATCAGGAAATGTAGAGGAGGCTTGATTCAAAAACAAAGCAGTGGAGATGATTCGGCAATGGATGATAATTTTAATAATAGACTGCAAAAAAAAAAGCAAGCCACAAGGGGTTCAAAACAAGAGAGAACAGATTCTAAACTCACAGGAAACAAGGCAGCTGAAAGCTGGGAGCAACTGGTTGAGGCCAGCTGGTTTGATGAGTGAACAAGGACACTAGAGGAAAGTTGGGTTTTAATAGGCTATAGGTGATGAGTTGAAAACAAATAGCAGGTGACTCTTGTTAGCTGATGGGAAGTACCTGGCTGTTCAAGCCTGATAATTTACTTATTTGAGGTAATATTTTGTTTTATGAACTGTGGGTGTGATATATGTATTGTGAATGCACCGTAGTCCTGTGGAATGTTGTTTCATTTGGTTTTATATATGTACAGTCAGCTACAATAAACTTGAACTTGAACTTTCAGGCAAAAAAATGGAGTAGCTCACTATGGAAGGAAATGTATCATCACTGTTCCCGTGAAGCCTGCTCTTGCACTCAGGGATTCTCTCAATGAATATGGGCCAAATTCAGACCAATCCACAAAAATGTGCCTTGGATTGTCTTGAGTTTTGAGGTATGGTTGGTGAGATCATAGAATCAAAAGTGGTCACTGAATGTCTGTGGTCTTCTGCTGCTATAATCTATCCACTTCAAGGTTCGGCATGCTATGCATTCAGAGAATCTCTTATGCACACTGCTGTTGTAACACGTGGTTATTTGAGTTACTGTCACCTTCCAGTCAGCTTGAATCATTCTGATCATTCTGCTCTTGCCAAAGCATTTTTTCCCATAGACGAGCAGCTCACTGGATGTTTTGTTTTACCTCTAGAAGCTGTTGTGCATGAAAATCACAGGTGGTCAGCAGTTTCTGAGATACACAAACAACCCTCACTGGCACTGACAATCATTCTCAGGTTAAAGTCACTTAGACCACATTTCTTCCTCATTCTGATGTTTCGGCTGAAAAACAAATAAACCCCTTAATCATGTCTTCATGAATTTATGGATTGAGTTGCTGACACATGATTGGTTGGTTAAATATATGCATTAGTCAGCAGGTGTACAGGTGTACCTAGTAAAGTGGCCATTGAGCAGATGTTTCACTATTGCCCTCTTACAGCACTCTCTACCCCATGGACTGGCAGATGTCGAGTCCCTTAACATGGAGTTGGCTAGCTTTTTGCACGACCAAGAAGTGAAAGCTTAGGGTAGAAACTGCAAGATAGTGGAAGTGAGGCTAGAGTTGCATTAGCTTTACAATCTTATTAGTTCCTTAATGTTATCATAGCCTGGGGGGGGGGGTATGGGGACAAACTCCCACTACCTATTAAATGGTCCCAGTGACATGCCTTTCAAATATCCTCTGATAACCTAGTCAACCAAGTCCAACTCGTGGCCGTTACGTGTGCCTTTGCTACTAAGCCCAATGAAACTGACAGGAGAAGGGGCAAAGGTGGGTTATTGGTGCCTTAAGACCAGTCGCTTCGGGCAGATGGGGCTCATCAGTTGTGGTTGGGAGCTCATCTAGGAGAAAGGAAACTCTGATCTCAAACCACCGCTGCCTTGTGGCTATATCCACTCATGGGGAAGGTTTTGGCAGTAAACCCCGAGGGAAAATCCAGAGCTGGATTCCCGATGTTAGGTTCAATGCTGATTGGCAGCTCCTGCAACACTGCTGGTACCAAACCGCATTGGTCTCTGCCGTTCCTCTCAATTCATCAGCCACATGCAAACAGGGAGCCGGCGACATGGGCAACAGCTGCTCTCCATATTGTACTATCCTGGCTTGTGATGCATGGGACACAACATCCATGTTTGACCCCACCGACAGAGGGCATCAGTGGATGATAGAACATGGAACATAGAAGAGTATATCACAGGAACAGACCACTCGACCCACAATATTGTGCCAAATCAGCAAAAAAAACAAATCAAACCCCCCCCCAGAAACTAATCCTTCCTACCTACACAATGTTCATATCCCTCTGTCTTCCATAGATCCTTGTGCATATCCTAACATCTCTTAAAAGCTTCCAATGTGTTTGCCTCTACCACCATACCAGTCAGTGCATTCAGGCATCCACTCTCTGAAGAAAAACTTACCCCTCCCATCCCCTTTGAACCTACCCCCTCTCACCTTCAATGCATGCCCTCTCATATTAGACATTTCTGTCCTGGGATAATGATACTGTTTGTCCACTCTATCTATGCCTCATAAATCTCTACCAGATCTCCGCTCAGCCTCTGCCGCTCCAAAGAAAACAACCCAACTTTTTCCAACCTCTAAACCAGCCAGCGTCCTGGTAAACCTCTTCTGCACCCTCCCCAATTTTTCAACATCCTCCCTGTAGTGGGACGACCAGAACTGTCTGCAATACTCCAGATGAGGTTTAACCAGAGTTTTATAAAGTGCAACATAAGCTCTTGACTTTTGAACTCAATGCCTCGATTAATAAAAGCAGGCATTCCATAAGCCTTCTTATGGACCTGTGTAGCCATTTTCATAGAACATAGAACACAATGTTGTGTCGACCCTCAAACCCTTCCTCCCATATAATCCCCAACCTTAAATTCCTCCATATACCTGTCTAGTAGTCTCTTAAACATCACTAGTGTATCTGCCTCCACCACTGACTCAGGCAGTGCATTCCACGCACCAACCACTCTCTGAGTGAAAAACCTTCCTCTAATATCCCCCTTGAACTTCCCTCCCCTTACCTTAAAGCCATGTCCTCTTGTACTGAGCAGTGGTGCCCTGGGGAAGAGGTGCTGGCTGTCCACTCTGTCTATTCCTCTTAATATCTTGTACACCTCTATCATGTCTCCTCCCATCCTCCTTCTCTCCAAAGAGTAAAGCCCTAGCTCCCTTAATCTCTGATCATAATCCATACTCTCTAAACCAGGCAGCATCCTGGTAAATCTCCTCTGTATCCTTTCCAATGCTTCCACATCCTTCCTATAGTGAGGTGACCAGAACTGGACACAGTACTCCAAGTGTGGCCTAACTAGAGTTTTATAGAGCTGCATCATTACATCGCATCTCTTAAACACTATCCCTCGACTTATGAAAGCTAACACCCCATAAGCTTTCTTAACTACCCTATCTACCTGTGAGGCAATTTTCAGGAATCTGTGGACATGTACCCCCAGATCCCTCTGCTCCTCCACACTATCCTGCCATTTACTTTGTACTCTGCCTTGGAGTTTGTCCTTCCAAAGTGTACCACCTCACACTTCTCTGGGTTGAACTCCATCTGCCACTTCTCAGCCCACTTCTGCATCCTATCAATGTCTCTCTGCAATCTTCAACAATCCTCTACACTATCTACAACACCACCAACCTTTGTGTCATCTGCAAACTTGCTAACCCACCCCTCTACCCCCACACCCAGGTCATTAATAAAAATTACGAAAAGTAGAGGTCCCAGAACGGATCCTTGTGGGACATCACTAGTCACAACCCTCCAATCTGAATGTACTCCCTCCACCATGACCCTCTGCCTTCTGCAGGCAAGCCAATTCTGAATCCACCTGGCCAAACTTCCCTGGATCCCATGCCTTCTGACTTTCTGAATAAGCCTACCATGTGGAAGCTTGTCAAATGCCTTATCAAAATCCATGTAGATCACATCCACTGCACTACCCTCATCTATATGCCTGGTCACCTTCTCAAAGAACTCTATCAGGCTTGTTATGTATGATATACCCTTCACAAAGCCATGCTGACTGTCCCTGATCAGACCATGATTCTCTAAATGCTCATAGATCCTAAGTCTAAGAATCTTTTCCAACAGCTTTCCCACCACAGCTTTTCGTGGAGCTATGAACTTGGACCTCAAGATCTCTCTGCTCAGTAGCATTGTTAAGGATCTTGCCCTTAACAGTGTCGTGTCTCCTTGCATTTGCCCCACCAAGGTGCAATGCCTCACATTTATCTGTGTTAAATTCCATCTGCTATTCCTCTGCCTGTATCTGTAACTATCCACAACTCCACTAGTCTTGGTCCACAAATTTACGAACCCATCCATCTCCATTGACCTTATTGTTCAGGCAGCCTTTGGACCCAATCTTACTCCTCTTTCTTTTGTCCATATGTATCTTTCCCAAATCCCAGGAATTAATGGCATGGAATCATAGACACTGCACTGAAACAGGCTACTCAACCTATCAAGATGATGCCAGCCACAAATCATGCAGTTATACCAGTCTCCCAGTCATCAGCTTGCAGTAGTGGAGAGGCTTGAGTGTTACTGAGATCCTGAGGGTGTTGCCGTCTGGAATTTAGCCATCTGATGCTCAGTTCCCTGTTACACCAGCTTGACCAACTGCAGCAGCGTCACCTACATTCTCTGATGAAGATCAGCTGGCGAGACAATGTCTCCAATACCTAGGCTCTCTCTCGAGCCGGAATGCCAGCAGTTTCAACCTTGGTGATGTGAGCCCAGCTGTGCTGGGCAAGAGATATTGCCAGAATGCTTGACAGAAGACTGCCCAAGGACACCTCGTATGGTCAACTGTCCAGTGATATCCGAAAACAAGGAGGCCAGCGACTACGGTACAAGGATGTTCTGCACAGGAGCCTCAAGAATGCTGACATTGCCCCATCAACATGGGAGGATCTGGCTCAAGATCACTCACAGTGGAGGGAAGCCATCAGAAAAGGTGTGGACACTGCTGAGAACAGGCTCATGGAGGCAACAGCACAGGAAGCGGCACAACGGAGCTTCTGCCCCTGCTGCCCCTCCAGGCCTCACCTGCCAAGTATGTGGCAAGCCATGCCTGTCAAGGATCGGCCTGTACAGCACTCCAGGACGCACACATCAAACCCCACTAACCGACTGAAAGGAACCATCGTCATCCTATGGGATGGATAGCCCGAGAGGGAGAGAGCTCGCCGTAATAATAAGGTTAACGGGGAGGTTCCAGACGAAGAGTGATCCAACCAAGACTTCACTGGTGGAACTGAAAGAAGATGATGATGCATCACAAGGGCAGTGAAGGCAAATGAAGGCTGTATTAGTGAAGGATGCCTAGTTGTTCTATATTCCATGCCACTGGTCCCTGAGCTCGATCTATCAAGGATCATGGGGTGGCTACCCATGCATCAGCCTCCACACATTAAACAAGCTCATGCACAGGCAGTCTCCATTAAGGGTATCTACCCTAATATCCCGGATTAAGTCCTGTGATAATCAGAAGGTGGCAAAGAAGGCAGGGTTGTGAGGTCTGGAAGACACCCAGAAAATGTGGATCCTGGATGGGCCTCTACAATCTCCTGAGGACCCACCAATAGACAACCCTTTAGGAGAACAGCATACTCGACTCAAGTAATCCAATACTTCTACTACAACAGTAGCCCAATTTTCCTGTCAACTCCCTCACAAATCCTATCCCTCATCTACACAAAAATTGAGAGAGACATGGAAAGATGTTGGAGGACACTGGAGCATTCAGAGAAAACTGTAAGAACATACCAGGTGTACACTTGCATCACCTGAGGTCAGAATAGAACCTGGGTTAGCACATCTACCAGCAGTTATTTACAATAAAATAAGACTCACTGGACAATAGTTCTGAAGAAATTATTGTCCAATGAGTCTTACTTCAGTGGCAGAAAAACTATTGAAGAAGATTATTAGAGAGAGGAATTAGGAACATTTGGAGAATCATAGCCTGATTAGGGATAGTCAACATGGCATGTCTCACAAGCCTGATTGAATTCTCCAAGGAATTGACAAAACCAATTGATAGAGCAGTGGATGCAGTATATATGGATTTTATGGATAATGTATATGGATTTTATGGATGCAGTGTATATGGATTTTAGTAAGGTGTTCAACAAGATTCCCCAAGGTAGGTTCAGTCAGAAAGTCAGGACATATGGGATCCAGGGAAACTTGGCCATGTGGATACAGAATTGGCTTGACCAAAGGTGATGGAGTGTGGTTGTAGATGGAGTATTTTCTGTCTGGAGGTCAGAGTCCAGTGGTGTTCCACAGGGAGCTGTTTTGGGACCACTGCACTTTGTGATATTTATAACTGACATGGAAGATGAAGTAGAAGAGTAGGTTAGTAAGTTTGCAGATGACATAAAGGTTGGTGGTGCTGTGGATACTGTAGATGGTTGGCAACAGTTACAATGGGACGTTGGCAGGGTACAGAGCTGGGCTAGAAGTGGCAGATAGAGTTCAGTCCAGAAAATGTAGGAAGTGATTTACATTGGAAGGCTGAATTTGAAGGCAGATTACAGGGTTCATGACAGGATCCTTAGCAGTGTGGAGGAACAGAGTTCTTGGGGTCTACATCTATAGATCCCTTGAAGTTGATGGGGAGATTAAGATGGTGTATGGTGTGTTGGCTTTCATTAGTTAGGGGATTGAGTTCAAGAGGATGTAGAAGCATTTGAGAGAGTATAGAGGAGATTCACCAGGATGCTAACTGGATTAGAGAGCATGCCTTACGAGGACAGGTTGATCGAGCTATGCCTTTCCTCTTTGGAGCAAAGGAGAATGAGAGGAAACTTGACACAGGTGTACCAGATGAAAAGAGGCATAGAGCAAGTGGACAGGCAGAGGCTTTTTCCCAGGGCAGAAATGAGCAATATGAGCCGGCAAAATGTTAAGGTGATTGGAGGAATGCATGGGAGATGTCAGAGGTAGGCTTTTTACACGGGGGCTGATGGGTGCATTGAACACCTGCAGGGGTGGAGCTAGAAGAAGATACATTAGGGACGTTTTAAGAAAGTCTTAGATAGAAAAATAGAGGAAAGAAAAATGGAAGGCCATGTAGGAAGGTAGGGTTAGACTGAACTTGGTGTAGGCTAAAGGGTCAGCACAACATCGTGGGCCGAAGGGCCTGTATTATACTGCTCCAGATTTTATGTTCTAACACACACACACACACACACACACACACACACACACCGCAGTCATCTTTATTTGGTCAGTCTGTTGGGCTTACAATGCCTCTGATGTGAGGTGATTTACAGAGCTGCCAAAGCTCGGCAGAGCATTCCCTGCCCAAGAGCAAAATATTATCATAACTTGTCCTAAATTCTAGCTAATGTTGTTTATCACACTGGGACGGAGGAGGCTGTTTTGCTTTCTGGCGAGATTGCTGAACACTTGCACTTGTTCACTGATACACTTGTTTTGAAAAGAGCCTGCAGCTGCCTCGCGCTTTCATCGTCCAGGGACCCTCCTCTCAAGCCAAGCGTCAGCTTAATCTGAGCCATCAAGCTGACCTCTGTTGCCTTGCAGTTTGTTGGATCAGCTGCCAAATATATTTAAATCTTGTGTTCATCAAGTTCAAGTGAGGTCATTGCCGAGGCAAGTCTCCCACTATTGCACTCTGTTGAAATGAACAATTCAGCTGCGCAGTGGGGGGCGCCGGGGTGGGGGTGGGAGGCTGAGAAGCAAACTGATGCCTCTGGTGCCCCAGGGAAGTATTTCAGGCCTAGATCATAAGACATAAGTGCAGAATTAGGCCACTTGCTCCACCATTCCATAATGGCTGATTTATTTTCCCTCTCAACCCCATTGCCCTGCCTTTCCTCCATAACTTTTGACCCCCTGATTAATCAAGAGCCCATCAAACTCAACATTAAATGCACTGAATGATGTGGCTCCCCACAGCCATCTGTGGCAATGAATTCCACAGATCCACCATCCCCTGGCTAAAGAAATTCCTCCTTATCTCTGTTCTAGAGGGCCATGCCCTCTGGTCCAAGACTCACGCACTATAGGAAAATTCCTCTCCACGCCCACTCTACCCAGGCCTTTCAATTGGTTTCAATGCAATCCACCCCCCACCCCCATTCTTCTGAAGCCCAGCAAGTACAGGCCTAGAGCCATTAATTGCTCCTAATACATTAACCCTTTCTTTCTTGGGCTCATTCTTATCAATCTCTTCTGGACCCTCTCCAATGCCAGCACATCCTTTCTTAGATAAGAGCCCCAAAACTCCTTCATTTCGGTCTTCTTGGTTTATTCCTTACCTCTTCTCTTGTGCAAGTTGAATTGACTCTTTGAATTAAGTCCTTTCTCTAGTTCTGTAACAAATACTCATTGTGTCAGGGTATGAGTCCTAAAGTGTTACGGTTGTCTTCCCTGGACTATCTACTGTCAGGTGCATCACACAGTTCTGCTAATTTAGAAACATAGAAAACCTACAGCACAATACAGGCCCTTTGGCCCACAAAGCTGTACTGAACATGTCCTTACCTAGGATTACCCATAGCCCTCTATTTTTCTAAGCTCAATGTACCTATTCAAGAGTCTCTTAAAGGACCCTATTCAATCCGCCTCCACCACTGTCACTGGCGGCCCATTTCACAGACTCACCACTCTCTGCGTAAAAAGCTTACTCCTGACATATTCGCTGTACCTACTCCCAAACACCTTAAACCTGTGCCCTCTTGTGATAGCCATTCCAGCTCTCGGAAAAAGCCTCTGACTATCCACATGGTCAATGCCTCTCATCATCTTATTCACCTCTGTCAGCTCACCTCTCATCCTTCATCGCTCCAAGGGAAAAAAGCCGAGTTCATTCCACCTATTCTCATAAGGCATGCTCCCCAATCCAGGCAACATCCTTGTAAATCTCCTCTGCACCCTTTCTATAGTTTCCACATCCTTCCTGTAGTGAGGTGACCAGAACTGAGCACAGTACTCCAAGTGGGGTCTGACCAGGGTCCTATATAGCTGCAACATTACCCCTCAGCTCCTAAGCTCAATCCCACAATTGATGAAAGCCAATGCACTGTATGCTTTCTTAACCACAGAGTCAACCTGCGCAACTGCTTTGAGTGTCCTATGGACTCGGACCCCAAGATCCCTCTGATCCTCCACGCTGCCAAGAGTCTTACCATTAATACTATATTATGTCATCATATTTGACCCACCACAATGAGCCACCTCACACTGATCTGGTTCGATGCTTTGCCTTTGATACCTTGTAGGTTTAAACATAATTCTAGTTCAGCGCACTCTTTTCAGTTAACATAACTTTCAAGTTAGCAAACTCCAATCAAATCTCTAATTTTTATATTCACTAGGTGGACACTTTATTAGGAAACTGTACACAGCTCATTAATGCAAATATCTAATCAGCCAATCATGTAGCAGCAACTCAATACATAAAAGCATGCAGACATGGTCAAGAGGTTCAGTTATTGTTCAGTCCAAGCAACAGAATGGAGAAGAAATGTGATATCAGTGACTTTGACTGTGGAATGGTTGTTGGTGCCAGGCAAATTGGTTTGAGTACCTCAGAAACTGATGATCTCCGGGGATTTTCATGCACAACAGTCTGTAGAATTTACAGAGAATGGTGTGAAAAACAAATAAATGTTCATTGAGCAAGAGACTGTGGACAAAAGCACTTTGTTACTGAGTTGGCTGAGAGGAGAATGGCCAGATTGGTCTGGTTCAAACTGAAGGGGCCCCACCCCTCAAGTTCTGGGTGCAATTCAGCCACACGGTCCTGATGTGTGGTCACCCATTACCAGGGGGATGGGGGTATCGCCTGAGGGATCTATCGGTGTGCTTTCTCCTGAGTCTGACCAACATGGTCATTCATGGGTTCAGGTAGTGGCCGGTCAAGGGCCCTGCCCGATCCAGCTGTATGCTGTTCTTAAGGGATGACATTCATGCCAGGAGGTCCTTGGAGTGGGAGCTTGTGGTCACAAAATGGGCAAAGTGGGGTCATCCGAAAGCTGTGGGCTCCCCAGGGAATTGAGTGTTTTATACATTGCAGCCATATTTTAATTTGAAAATTTTAACAGTCCTGCAAATCAATGACGCCTGTATTTTGTGTATTTGAACATCCATGGTGAATATAAGACAATCAGGGCCAGGGAACCTGAAATCATTGAAAAGATCCAGAGGGTGTGAAGTGTCACGGATGTAGGTAGGAAGGGACTGAACCCGGGGGGGAGATAGAACAGAGTCGAGGTCTGCAGATATAAATTCAGTGGGGCAGGAGCAAGCTGAGACAATGGGTCTACCTGGACAGGCAGGTTTGTGGATCTTGGGTAGGGGCTAGAAACGGGAGATACGGGGCACGGGAACTCTGTGGTTTGTGGCAGTGGATGGGAGTTAATAAGGTCAGTGATGGTGATGTTAGGATTAGATCAGAGTTTGGATTTGTTCAGGGGGTACTGAATAAAGTACACTGAGTGTAGTTCTTCATCATCAGAATAATTAGCTAAATCTAATAAATATTTTTATAAGATGCCCAATAGGAATTTCTATGTCAAATGTTTGGTTTACAATTCCCCAGTGACAAGCTACAAATAATCTGTCATCTTTTACCGACTGTAATGGATATGGATATTGGGTAGACTCCAGCCTGATGGCATGTTCATCAATTTCTCTGACTTCCTATAATTCCCCCCTTCCACCTTCTCCTTCTTTCCATTTCTCATTCTAACTCCCTTCTTACCCTTCTCTCCCCCTCACCTACCTATTTCCTCCTTCTTGTGTCCCTCCTCCTTCCCTTTCTCCCATGGACCACTCACCTCTCCTATCAGATTCCTTCTTCTGTATCCCTTTACCTCTTCCAGATATCACCTCCCAGTTTCTTAATTCATCACCCTTTCCCCACCCATCCACCTCCCCCCCTCACCTGGCCTCACCTGCCAGCCACCTGCTTGTACTCCTTCCCCTCCCCCACCTTCTTATTCTGGCTTTTTTCCCCACTTCCTTTCCAGTCTTGACGAAGGGTCTCCACCCGAAACGTTGACTGTTTAATTGCCCTCCACAGATGCTGCCTGATCTGCTGAGCTCCTCCAGCTGTCTGTTGCTGTTGCTCTGGATTTCCAGTGTCTGCAGCATCTCTTGTGTTACTGGATGCATATTTTGTTTCAAACATTGTAAAACAATTACTTCAGTTTTGTCCTCAGTGGCCCAATGGGAAATATTTTCCCTCTTAACTCTCAATTGTGATTTTTATCCTCAAGTTTGATACTGCAAGCCTGGTTCACTGATTCTTGGTGAGACCAGCAGCAGGGTAGCTGTGTTGACTCGGTTGTCGTACAGACAAGGCCCGCATTGCCTTGGACTCACCTGCTGCAGTCGCCAGTGAAGTAGATGCCAGAGGTGGTTGAGTACCATTGGATTTTGTACTGGGCTGTGGTTGGCCCCTCCTGTCAGTATTGCCCTCTGGTGTTCGCTCGTTGCTTCTCTTCAGTGTTCACTTGCTGCTGCCCTCCAGTGTTTGCTCGGTACTGCTCTCTGGTCTTCGCTCTGTGCTTCCCTTCATTATTCACTCCAGTGTTCGCTCTGTACTGATCTCCAGTCTTTGCTCTGTGCTTCCCTTCATTACTCAGTCCAGTGTTCGCTCAGTACTGCTCTCCGGTCTTCGCTCTGTGCTTCCCTTCATTACTCACTCCAGTGTTCGCTCGGTACTGCTCTCCGGTCTTCGCTCTGTGCTTCCCTTCATTACTCACTCCAGTGTTCGCTCGGTACTGCTCTCCGGTCTTCGCTCTGTGCTTCCCTTCATTATTCACTCCAGTGTTCACTCGGTACTGCTCTCTGGTCTTTGCTCAGTGCCGCCCTCTGGTGTTCTCTTGCTGCTGCCCTCCAGCGTTCACTCAGTGCTGCTCTCCGATGTTTGCTCCAAGCTGCCCTCTGCATTTGCTCTGTGTTGCCCTCCAGAGTTCATCCAGTGGAAGAACCAACTGGACTAGGACATCTCAGGGACTCGGGGGCTATATTATATTTTCTCTTTCTGGCTGTCTTTTGTTTAGAAATCGTAACCATATGTGCTGTTTGTGCTGTGTGCTATCAGCAGTGCTCTGTGTGCTGTTGGTGATGTGGTTTGCACCTTGGCTCTGGAGGAACATTGTTTCATTTTGTTGTTTTCGTATATGGGTCAATGGTAATTAAACTTGAAACTTGAACCTTGTTTGATTGATTGCTTCAAAACCAGTTTCGCCATGGGATTTAATCCCTTGTCTCTCTGTTGGACCACAATCTACAGTTCACAATGTGTTGTACGTACTGTTTCCGACATAGTCTTTCATTCAGGGTCAATGTGGGTCTGCACAATATACTGTAACTTATTGCTTTTGCACACTCAGATTCAGAGTCAGAGTCACCTGTACATTGAAGCGTACAATGAAATGCTCCATTTGCATTGACAACCAACCTAAGGATGTGCTGGCAGCAGTCTGGAGGTGTTGCCATTCATTCTGGCTCCAGCACAGCATGCCCACAGTGCTCAGCAGAAGAACGCAGAACACAACAAGCAACAAAACAACAACAGCAAAACAGGCCCCTTCCCTCCCTCCCAAGCATCCACATACACACATGGACAGCCGTCCAACTCCAGGGCAGGCCTACAGGCCTCCAAGCCTGCAGACTTCAACTTCCAGACCTCCAATCGACCTCCAGACTCCTGGACTACCCGATGCTGAGATCCGGAACTACGGGATCAAACTCCAGGCTCACTGATTCATCGGCCCTTATGCTTCCTCTTGCTTCCTGCTCACATGGACATCTAGTCCCAGGACCCACCAACCTGGGGCTGCCCATCATTCACGTCACCCATCCACATTGCGTGCCTTTGAATCCGGAGTGGAAGCCCTATACATCCCTGTTCCTAACTCCTAATCTGACCTCTGAAAGACCTAGATAGGGTGAATGTGGAAAGGATGTTTCCATTAGCGTAGGAGTCTAGAACCAGATGGCATAGCACAGAGAAATGTCCATTTAGAACAGGGATGAAGAGGAATTTCTTTAGCCAGAGGGTGGAAAATCTGTGGAATTGATTGCCTCAGATGGCTGTGAAGTCCAAGTCATTGGGTGTATTTAAAGCAGAAGTTGATAGGTTCCTGATTAGTCAGGGTGTCAAAGGTTACAGGGAGAAAACAAGAGAATGTGGTTGAGAAGGATAATAGACCTGCCATGATGGAGCGACAGAGCAGACGCGATGGGATGAATGGACTATAGGAGAAAATAATTCTGTTCCTATGCCTTTTGCCTGAATTTATCTCTTCAAAAATTCATGTAAGTCCATCAAAGAAGCACAAAACGGCAAAAAGAGAACGTAGAATATATTGTGACAGTTATGGAGACTGTGCAGTGCAGGTAGACAGATAAAGTGCAAGGACATTGATGAGATATACTGGGAGATCAGGTCTTCATTTCTATCCTACAATAGACCTGGTTTGAGGGTCTCATAACAGCAGAGTAAAAGTTTTCCCTGATCCTGTGAGATGTGTTATGAAACTTTTGTATTGTCTGTACGATGGGAGTGGGGAGAGAGAATGGGCGGCTAGGATCCTTGATTATATTCACTGTTTACCTGCAGTAGGTGTAGACAGAGTCCTTGGAGGGGAGACTGGTTTCTTTGCTGAGCTGTGCTCATAACTCTTTGCAACTTCTTGTGGTCTTGGGCAAAACAGAATCAGAATCAGGTTTATTATCACTGACATATGTCATGAAATTTGTTGTTTTGTGGCTACAATACAGTGCAAGATATAAAAAATTGCTCTGATTATTATATGCCTCCTCGGCCGGTGAGACCTAGTGTAGATTGGACTCAATGCTTCAACAAGCAACTTTACTCTGACTGCCACAAAAAGTGGGATTTGCCATTTTGAATTGACATAACATTCCCATTCTGACATATTGGTCCATGGCCTCCTCCACTTCCATGATGAGGCCACACTCACAGTGGAGGAGCAACACTTCATATTCCATCTGGATAGACTCCAACCTGATGACATGACTATCAATTTATTCTCCCACCCTCCTTTCACTTTTTTCATTCCCCATTTTGGTTCCCCTCTTGGCCCTCCTCCTTCTCTTTCTTCGATGGTCCATTCTCCTCTCCTACAAGATTCCTTCATCTCCATCCCTTGACCTTTCCCACTTATCATCTCCCAGATTCTCAGTTCATCCCTCCTCCTTCACTCACCTAGCTTGTCCTCCTTCCCTTCCCCTCATCTTTGTATTCTGGCTTCTTCCTCCTTCCTTTCAAGTTCTGATGAAGGGTCTCGGCACAAAATGTCACAGAAGGGCTGTCTGACCTGCTGAGTTCCTGCAGTATTTTGTGTGTGTTGCTCTGGATTTCCAGAATCTGCAGAATCTCTTGTGTTTATGATGAGCTGTTGTTTCTGCTTTGCCAGTGTGTTCTATTGCTCAACCAATAAAAGCTATTTTGTCTTTGTTGACGGCACCCTGGGACTCCTGGTGATGCAATAGTGACTTTGATGTTTGTCCATCTTGCTCCAGTGCCAAGAACAGTGACATGTGAGATTGAAATCAACAACAAAGGGCGACAGAAAAGGACAAAGAGACTGTTGAGTGCTAGGATGGAGACACCAATGCAGAAAGTGGTGGAAAGAGATCAATCCACCACAAGCAAAGCCATCTCCACCGCTGAACACATCTACATGGGACAGTATCACGAGGAAGCAGTATCCATTGTTAGGGAGCCCCAAATTCAGGGCATGTTGAGTGGCCACTTAGCTCAATCTACACTGGATAAACACCACAGCCGACTGGAATTTGTTAATTCCTCCTCTGGGCCAGCGAAGATCCAAATCCAATTGGTTCACTTGGGTTACACAACACAGAAATATGCTTCTAATCAATCACACTGAAAAGCAGGCCACGGTCAAGCTTAAAAAGATTAGGAGGAGAGAGGAGGATGAGCACTCTTTTTAAATCACTTCAATAATGCTTTGATTTTTGAGAAAGCACATCACTCTCCCTCACCTGTCTGACCCATGTCTTTATTGACGTGTGCAGTTCACTCAAGGATAATGTGTCTGGTATTGTTCATATTTGCCTCTTAGTCTTGTGATGGGCTTCTGTGAGATTGCAGGCCACCCAAAGTTCAAAGTTCAAAACTCAAAGTTAATTACTCAGCAATGTACGTACAGGTCACTAAATACTACCCCTAAATTCATTTTCTTGCAGACCTTCTCAGTAAAATGAAGAAATACAACAGATTTGTCAGGCAAGATTTCCCCTTAAAGAAACCATGCTTATTTTATCACGTGCCTTCACGTACTCCAAAACCTCATCCATAGAAAACATAGAAACACAGAAAACCTAAGTCAGCCCTTTGGCCCACAATGCCATGCAGAACATGTAATTAGAAATTACCTAGGGTTACTAATAGTCTTCTATTTTTTTAAGCTCCATGTACCTATCCAGGTCTCCTCTGTACCTACTTCCAAGCACCTTAAAACTGTGCACTCTTGTGTTAGACATTTCAGTTCTGGGAAAAAGCCTCTGACTATCTACATGATTGATGCCTCTTCATCATCTTATGTACCTCTATCAGCTCACCTCTCATCCTCCGTCGCTCCAAGGAGAAAAGGCCGAGTTCACTCAACCTATTCTCATAAGGCATGCTCCCCAATCCAGGCAACATCCTTTTACATCTCCTCTGCACCCTTTCTATAGTTTCCACGTCCTTTCTGTAGTGAGGTGACCAAAGCTGAGCACAGTACTCCAAGTGGGGTCTGACCAGAGACCTATAGCTGCAACATTACCTCTCAACTCCGGGCATCTTCCCAGCCACTAAAGGTAGACTAACTGGCCTATAATTTCCTTTCTTCTGCTTCTCGAGTGCAATTTCAATTTCTGAGCCCTCTGGAACCATCCCATAATGAAAGATCATTATGAATGCCTCCTTCATATCTTCAGCTACAGCACTCAGAACCCTGGGGTGTAGTCCATCTGGCCCTAGTGACATACCCACCTTCAGACCTTTCAGCTTCCCAAGCAGCTCCCCTTAATAACAGCAATTGTACTCATTTCTGCCCCCTGACACTCTTGAATTTCTGGCATACTGCTCATGTCATCCATAGTGAAGACTGAAGCAAAGTACTCATTAAGTTCATGTGCCATTTCTTTGTCCCTCATTACTACTGCTATAACATCATTTTCTAGTGGTCTGATATCCAATCTCACCTCTCTTTCAATCCTTATGCATCAGCAGAAACTTTTGGTATCCTTTTTGATATTATTCGGCTACAATACTTTCATCTTTCATCTCTTCTCTCTTTATGGTTTCTTTGGTTACCTTCAGTTGGTTTTAAAAGCTCCTTAATCCTCTAACTTACCATTAATTTTTGCTCCATTACATGCCCTCTCTTTTGATTTTATGCTGTCTTTCACTTCCACTGTCAGCCACAGAGGCACCATCCTGCCTTTAGGGCACTTCCTCATCTCTGGGCTGTATCTATCCTGCACCTTCTGAATTGCTCCTGGAAACTCCAGCCACTGTTGCTCTGCCATCAGCTCTGATCGTGTTCCTTCCCAATTAACTTTGGCCAGCTCCTCTCTCATGCCTCTGTAATTCCCTCTACTCCACTGCAATACTGATACATCTGACTTTAGCTTCTCTGTCAGAAACTACAGGGTGAATTCTATCATATGATGATATCTGCTTCCTAAGGGTTCCTAACCTTGAGCTCCCTAATCAAATCTGGTTCATTACATAATACCCAACTCAGAATTGCCTTTCCCCTAGTGAAGAAAAGCCACAGTTGATGAAGGCCGATGCACAGCATAGGCATTCTTCCAATTCCCCCTCCAGCACCAACTTGAATTTCCCAATCCCCCATAACTATCATAACATTGCCCTTTTTACATGCCTTTTCTATCTCCCATTGTAATTTGTAGCCTATATCCAGGTGTGATCCATAAAAATGGATTTTACACATCCATAAAACACTATAAATTATAATAAGACACGCACCCAATGGCCACTTTATTTGGTACCTCCCGTGCATAATAAAGTGGGCACTGAGCGTACGTTTGCAGTGTTTTGCTGTGGTAGCCCGTCCACATCAAGGCTCAGCATGCTGTGTATTCAGAGACGCTCTTCTGCACACCACTGTTGTAACACGGGGTTACTTGAGTTACTGTCTCCTTCCTGTCAGTTTTAGCCAGTCTGGCCATTCTCCTCTGAGCTCTCTCATTGACAGGTGATTTCACCCACAGGTCTGCTGCTAACTGGATGAGTTTCTGTATATTTAATTTTTGCAGCGTTCTCTATAAACTCTAGAGACTGTTGTGCAATCTCTAGATCAGCATTTCAGCAGTTTCTGAAAGACTGTATCGGAGTAACTAATAAAGTGGCCTCTGATTGTAGAAATGCGCTTTGTCTGAGTGATAGATATGAAGCCCCCCCCGGTTCCCTTGGCTGTGTAAGTCTAGGAGAAACACTCTCAGGTCCTGCCAAGCTCATGAGATTGAGACTGGTCTCCTGCCCCAAACCTTGGTTTGTGTAGATGCTGTGTCATTTGCTACCATGTTACAAATTAGTGCCACAGATTTACAGACAGTACACTGCGTATGATTAAAGAAGTTATATTTATGAATCTTAACTAAAGGGTTAGTAAAGAAGAACAAAAAGAAAAGGGCCCATTCTAATTGAACAGTCAAACGTGCACAAGTCGGAGCTCATCGTGAACTTCTCTGTCACTCACGCGCTGGGCCCTCGGTCAACGTGAAAGCACTCACCACCTTCCGAACGTTGCTCGCAATCCATCTCGAGCAAACGGGTCTCACACCGGATCGTACGTTACAACCGATTCTCCACAGCATCATCTCTCTTCATCTCCCGTTGAGCCAAAAAAATCCCAGACCAACCTTAGTGTCTGTCACCAAGAAAATCTCCTCCTAATTCTACCATCTTATCTGGACAGCACACATTCCTCACCACATGGCTTAACAGTAAAAATATGAATCAGGGCATTACATTATATACAGATAGATAAATATAAATATATGTGTATATCATTACATTAAATAAGTTGTGCAAAAAGAAAGCCAAATACTGAGGTAGTGTTCATGGGTTGATGGCAGAAGGGAAGAAGCAGTTCCTAAAATGTTGCGTGTGTGATTTGGGGCTCCTGCACCCCCTCCCCTGATGGTAGCAATAAGAAGAGGACGTGCCCTGGGTGATGGTTGTCCTCAATGAGGATGCTGCTTCCTTTCGAGGCATCGCATTTTGAAGGTGCCCTAGATGCTGGGGAGGATGGTGCCTGCAACACAGCTGGTCAAGTCCACAATAATCTGTGGCTTTCATCAACAGAGATAAGCAGAATTAAATGTTACAGGCTGACCCGGGTGTGATGAGACCGCCTCGCCACCTGTTAAGTCCGACCTTGGCGCTTGGCTCATGCTCATGTGAAGGTTTATCAGGGGATGAGTGGGGTTGTCAGACTGTTGTGTGATATAATTATTATCTGCCAGATGTTACAGAACAGCTGGTGGTCTGAGCTAACAGGGACGTTCATACATGAACATACTGAGTGCAGAAACAGGGAAACAGATCAGTGGCCTTGGCACTTAGCACGTCATAGGGTGCTTATCGTCCTGTGGTACTCCAGTCCTGCAATGTTCAAGCTTTGATCTCAGTTTCCCCTAAGGCTGGATAATCCTCTGGCATTTCTCCATCCAGACCCAGGGCAGGGTGCCAACTCTCAGCAGAGTCTTCTGAACAAACTTTACAAAGTGTCTTGGAGGAGCCGAGCCCCGTGTGGCTACCAGATGAGTTCCAAACTCCAAACCCTGGATTCATTGACAAAAACAACTGATGGATCTTTTTCGACAGTTACCAAAGAGGAAGAACTCACATTCACCTTCCGATCGTCAGCTGGAAAAGCTGCAGAGGGTTATAACTCAACCAGATCCATCATGGACAATAGCCCCTCCTACCCCTCAGCATCAAGAACATTTTCAAAAGGCAATGTTTCAAAATTGCATTTCTATCTTTTCATATTTACACAGTTTGTTGTCTTTTGCATATTGGTGTTTTGTCCATCCTGTAAGGTGTGGTCTTTCATTTATTCTATTACGTTTCTTGTATATGCTGTGAATGCCCATGAAAAAATGAATCTCAGGTTCTATATGGTGACAAATATGTATCTTGATAATACATTTAATTTCAATGTTGAACTGTCTCTGTCATCTTCCTGATCCTTAAATTACTAAATGGCTTTAAAGTGGCAGTTCAAACTGACCCCCTCCCCCACTCTGCCACAGTCCAAATGAATGAGAAACACCATCACCCTCCCACATTAACCCTTACTTTCCCCCTGCACAGGCACAAAACGACCAGTTGGATTGATCTGACATTATCCACAATAAGTCAAACATCTGCTGTCTTCTACTATTGCAAGGAAGGGGCGGTGGTCAAAGGCATTTTTGCAACACACAGCTGCTCGCTATTGATACAGGACAGTAGAAGGCCCTTCCAAATCAACGAGCCTACAGCATCCAATTACACCCATGTGACCATTGAACCAACTAACCGGTACATCTTCGGATTGCGGGAGGAAACCAGAGCACTCGGAGGAAACCCACACAGTCACAGGGAAAACGTACAAACGCTCACAGAGAGTGGAATCATCTTCACAGCTTTGAGTTTCTTCTTGTGCACTGTGTCAGTAAATTGACTTACTTTGCTGGAGAGATTGAATTCAAGCACAGGAGGTTGTGGGGAAACTGTACAAATTCATTTTCACCTCCAGATTTATTTATCACACAGGCATCAAAACACACAGCGAAATATGTCCGTTGCATTAACAACCAACACAACCTGAGGAAGTGGAGGGGGAGACCCACAAATGTCAACACACATTCTGACACCAACTTTGCATATCCACAATGCATGGCAGAACAACACAAGCAGCAACAACTACAGGTCAGGCCACTTCCTGGCTTTCTGATTCCAGTGGACACATGGACTTACAGATCCAGGACTCTGGCAACTGGACTACAACTTCCAGACTCACTTACTTCAACTTTCTGTCTTCAATCTTTGGTCGGGATTCTCTGATGAGGAGGCCCTGAGCTCCAGACTTGCCAACCAAGGGGCTCACTGGCCTTTGTGCCCCCATGGGTGAGACCACTATGGAGCACTATGGGCAGTTCTCACTCGAGGAAAGATGTACTAGCTTTGGAGGCAGTACAGAGGAGGTTCACCAGGAATTGGTGGTGGGAGAGGAGTCCCAATTCAGGGTATCGATTGAAAATGGTGACAATTCTGATCCTCTCACACTGCTGTTCATTGTCACTCAACTGTACACATACATACCGCCAAACAAGGCAACTTCTCCGGACTAAGGTGCACAACACAGCACATGTAACTCACATACACAACAGATAAAGCAATATTACCAAAATAAATTAACAAATGATTATAATAAGATACACTATGACACAAGTAAAAATGTAACAATATAGCACTCACAAAATGCCTACTCATGCCTACACAAAATGATTTAAACTGCCTACTCCTATCCACCAGCACCAGGACCATAGCTTTCCATACCCCTACTATCCATGTACCTATCCAAACTTCTCAAATGTTGAACTCGAGCTTGTGTGCACCATTTGTGTTGGCCACTCATTCCACACTCTCACGACCCTCTGAGAGGGCCCTTATATTCCCTTTAAACTTTTCATCTTTCACCCTTAACAAATTACCTCTGGTCGTGGTCCCATCCAACCTTAGTGGAAAAAGCCTGCTTGTATTTGCACTGTTTATATCCCTCATAATTTTGTATACCTTTTTCAGATCTCCTCTCAATTCTCTACATTCTAAAAAATACAGTCATAACCTGTTCAATCATTCCTTATAGCGCTGGTCCTCCAGACCAGGCAACATCCTTCTAACTTTTTCCTGTAGGTAGGTGACCAAAACTGCACACAATACTCCAAATTAGATCTCACCAATGTCTTATACAACTTCAACATAACATCCCATCTTCTGCACTCAATATATTGATTCACGAAGGCCAATGTGCCAAAAGCTTTCTTTGCAGCCTTATCTACCTGTGATGGCACTTTCAACAAACTATGTACTTGTCTTCCCAGATCTCTTTGTTTTACCCCACTCCTCAGTGCCCCACTGTTCACTGCGTAAGACCTATCCAAAGTGCAACACCTTACCCTTGGTTGCATTAAGTTCCATCTGCCACTTTTCAGCCCATTTTTCCAGCTGGTCCAGATTCCTCTGCAAGCCGTCCTCACTCTCCACTACACCCCAGACTTGTTGTCAGCTGCAAATTTGCTGATCCAGTTAACCACATTATCATCCATATCATTGATATAGGTGACAAACAACAATGGACCCAGCACCGATCCCTGTGGCACACCATTAGTCACAGGCCTTCAGTTAGAGACAACTATATGACAATTCTATGACAAATGCCTGGCTTCTCCCAAAAAGCCAATGTCTAATGCAATTTACTACCTCATCCTGAATACTGAGTGACTGAACCTTCTTGACCAGCCTCCTGTGCGGGACCTTGTCAAATCCCTTACAGAGCATGTTGTTGTCTTCTACTACTACTACGTCGACTCAGGCCTAGGGAGCCGATGTCAGGCATGATGACGGGCTCTCCACTCCTCCCTCTTCCTCATCAGTGTGTTCAGCTCATCTACATTAGCCACGCTGCTATCTTCTAGGAGGGTGTTGACCATAGTCTTGGGAGGGCGCCCAGAGTTCATCCTCCCTTGCTTGTGCTCCCATGTGATGACTAGGCTGGCAGGTAGCTCAGGGTGGCGTAGACAGTGCCCCGTTAGTTGCGATCTTCTCACCTCTGTTTTAGTGGTGAGCATTGGTAAGTCATCATAGAGCTTACGTTCGTCGTGTGCTGTTGCCAACTCACATCGCGAGCCATCCAGAGCAACAACCATCTAGTGACCTTCGCATGGTCTTGGTGAGTGTCCACGTCTCGCATCCGTACGTGAGAACGGACTCTATGACTGCTATGAAGATCCTTGTTTTGAGCCCTTTGGTCAAGTTCGACCTCCAGATTTCCTTCGTGTCTTTCATAGCCCTCCAGGCCAGCACCTTCCGTAGCTTTATGTCCTTCTCCGAGCTCATCATTCTTGACCCGAAGTACTTGAAGTCTAAGACTTCCTTAATGGTATCATTCCTTATGGTCTTGAGAGTACCTTTGTTGCAGCTGAACTCTGTCATGTTAGTTACCGGTTAGTTGCCATGTACTCTGTCTTTTTAGAGTTTAGATGAAGTCCAACTTTATTGCACTCAATGTCCTAGGGGGAGTGTTTGCTACTGCTGTTCAGGAGGATTTAAACTAATGTGGCAGGGGGATGGGAAGAAGTGCAGAGAGACAGAGGGGTGTAAAATGAGGGTAGAAGCAAAAAGTGGTAAGGTGAAAAGTAAAAGTGGTAGGAAGGCAAATCCAGGGCAAAAAGTAAAAAGGGCCACTTTTCAACATAATTGTATAAGGGCTAAGAATGTTGTAAAAACAAGCCTGAAGGCTTTGTGTGTCAATGCAAGGAGATTTTGTAACAAGGTGGATGAATTGAATGTGCAGATATTTATTAATGAATATGCTATAGTTGGGATCACAGAGACATGGCTCCAGGGTGACCAAGGATGGGAGCTCAACATCCAGAGATTTAAAAATATTCAGGAGGGATAGACAGGGAAGAAAAGGAGTTGAGGTAGCATTGCTGGTTAGAGAGGAGATTAACACAATAGAAAGGAAGGACATTAGCCTGGAGGATGTGGAATCGATGTGGGTAGAGCTGCATAACACTAAGGGGCAGAAAACGCTGGTGGGAGTTGTGTACAGGCCACCTAACAGTAGTAATGAGGTGGGGGATGGCATTAAACAGGAAATTAGAAATGCGTGCAATAAAGGAACAGTAGTTATAATGGGTGACTTCAATCTATATATAGACTGGGTGAACCAAATTGGTAAGGGTGCTGAGGAAGAGGATTTCTTGGAATGTATGCGGGATGGTTTTCTGAACCAACATGTCGAGGAACCAACTAGAGAGCAGGCCATTCTAGATTGGGTATTGAACAATGAGGAAGGGTTAGTTAGCAATCTTGTCATGCAAGGCCCCTTGGGTAAGAGTGACCATAATATGGTGAAATTCTTCATTAAGATGAAGAGCGACATAGTTAATTCAGAAACAAAGGTTCTGAACTTAAAGAAGGGTAACTTTGAAGGTATGAGATGTGAATTAGCTAAAATAGACTGACAAATGATACTTAAAGGGTTGACAGTGGATATGCAATGGCAAGCATTTAAAGATTGCATGGATGAACTACAACAATTGTTCATCCTAGTTTGGCAAAAGAATAAACCAGGGAAGGTAGTGCACCCATGGCTGACAAGGGAAATTAGGGATAGTATCAAGTCCAAAAGAAGAAACATATAAATTAGCAAAAAAAAGTGGCACACCTGAGGACTGGGAGAAAGTCAGAGACCAGCAGAGGAGGACAAAGGGCTTAATTAGGAAAGGGAAAAAAGATTATGAGAGAAAGCTGGCAGGGAACATAAAAACTGACTGTAAAAGCTTTTATAGATACATGAAAAGAAAAAGATTGGTCAAGACAAATGTAGGTCCCTTACAGTCAGAAACAGGTGAATTGAACATAGGGGGCAAGGACATGGCAGACCAATTGAATAACTACTTTGGTTCTGTCTTCACTAAGGAGGACATAAATAATCTTCTGGAAATAGTAAGGGACTGAGGGTCTAGTGAGATGGAGGAACTGAGGGAAATACACATTAGTAGGGAAACGGTGTTAGGTAAATTGAAGGGATTAAAGGCAGATAAATCCCCAGGGCCAAATGGTCTGCATCCCAGAGTGCTTAAGGAAATAGCCCAAGAAATAGTGGATGCGTTAGTGATAATCTTTCAAAACTCCTTAGATTCTGGACTAGTTCCTGAGGAGTGGAGGGTGGCTAATGTAACCCCACTTTATAAAAAAGGAGGGAGAGAAAAACTGGGGAATTATAGACCAGTTAGTCTGACATCGGTGGTGGGGAAAATGCTAGAGTCGGTTATCAAAGTTATGATAACAGCTCATTTGGAAAGAGGTGAAATCATCGGACAAAGTCAGCATGGATTTGTGAAAGGAAAATCATGTCTGATGAATCTTAAAAAGACTAGAAGATTATGTGCTCACAGCACGACGCAACAAGTGTGAGTTCTTTAAACCAGGCATCATTTACTGTGCTCACACCACTGACGCACAAGAATTACACAAATAGCTGAGAAAATTCAAGCAGTGGCGAATGCCCCAAGGTCAAGGGGCATAACATAGTTGAGATCCTTTTTAGGATTTGTCAATTACCATAACAGGTTCCTGCCAAACCTGGTCAATGTGCTCCATTCCTTGAACTCATTACTACTGATCAGGAAGAAATGGCAATCAACTGAACGGTGTGAGGTTGCTCTCTGAAAGACAAACAAAATGGTGACTTCAGACGTGGACACTGTAGTCACACATTATGATCCACATCGTCCAGTGAATCTTGCCTCTGATTACCTGTGGTCTAGGTGCAGTCATGTCCTATGTTATGAGTGATGGATGTGAACGCCCCACAGTCTTAGAATCACGTTCCATTACCACTGCGGAGAAAAAATATGCACAGATTGGCAGAGAGGCTTTGAGTCTGGTTTGGGCTGTAAAGCATTTCAACCAGTAACTGTATGGGGCAGTAGTTTACCTTCGCTACTGATCATCAATCACCAGTATCCATTTTTACTCCTCAGAAGAGTGTTCCACTAGCAGCAGCAGCACAAATACAGCGACAGGCTCTGCTTCTTGGAGGACACAATTACAAGATCGAATTGAAGAGGAAAGCTAATTATAGAAATGCTGTGGTTGTCCTGTTTACCCTTGATAAAGGAAATATCTGAAAAATTATAAAAGAGGACAGTCCTCTTGATTTATTCTCTCTAATGCAAATCAAAAGTCTCCTCATTATGCCAGAGATGGTCTAAAGGGAAATCAGAAAAGACCCCACACAGTCTCATTGCCACCTAAAACAGCTGGAATGTACAGCAACAGCAATCCCAGTTCCCCCGTTTTTAACATCACCGGTTTGCCCTTGATTGGAGCTCCTTAAGTGGGGATTGGGAGCTGTTGTATCATCCAAGCTGAGAGCCGAAGTGCTGGAGAAGCAGCATGCCCATCATTAGGTGTGGTTTAAATGAAATCACCGGCTTGAAGCTTTGTCTCGTGGACTAGGGTAGATCAGCAGATCGAGCAGCTTGCTCGGGATACAGGCACATCGACAGGATGACAAAAGCAGTGCCTCTTCCAAACCTGTGAATGGCCTGCTTTGCCCTGGCGGAGGATTCAGCTGCATTTGCCAGCCAGAAATGTTCCCTATAGCCTCCACTGCAACGTTGCACACTGTGGATGTGTTGAGAAGTCTTTTCTCAAGGACTCTTATCCCGTGACAATGGACCACTGTTTGTTGTGGAACTGTTTCAGTCCTTTCTGAAAATGAATGGAACCAGACATATTACATCTGCACTGTACCCCTGAGCTACAACTGACTTAGCGGAAAAGTTTCTCCAGGGTCTAAAGAACACATTGCGAGCAATGTCAGCAAAACAGAGTGCACTAGCACTGAATCAGAAGCTCACCATATCACAATGCAGCACACTCCACAACCAACAACTCACCATCTACGCTGTTCCTGGATCGTCCTTGCTCACACACTTGCATCTCTCCAAACCCAATCCAGAAGGAGCATGCAGGACCAACAGCTGAGATGAATTGAGGGCTCCTCAAACAAGGAGGTTCAATGTTTCACTCCTCGACAAGCAGTTTGGCGAGGGACTACAGAGGTGATCAAATGTGGGTACTTGAAATAATCAGGGATGGAACTGGACCACTCTCCTACACACAAGGTTGCATCTGATGTCATCTGGAGAAAACAAGTCAATCAGCTGAGGAGAGCAGAGAATAAGGGTGTCAGAACTGCTTTCAAGAGTCAGCTCCTACAACCACCATGGAGGAGGCCCAGAATGTGAGACTGTATCACAGCTATAGTCTCATCTGCCAAGCAGAGTGACTTCCCCTGTCAAGCAAAGATGTTTTCCAACAAGAGTCAGAAATCCTCCACAATGATTAAATTTTTAGGCCTGACCTATATAGTAATTGTATTATATAGTATGCTGTATATATATATATATATCTCTGTGTGTGTACTGTGTATGTAAATCAAAATGGCTTCTTTGTTTGTTAAAAGTAAAACTGCTTCTTTGTTGTGCTAACTGGTGAGAGAGTGTTGTCTTGCAGAGCATTCTTGAAGCTTCTCGCAGTCTGTTTAGGTTTAGAATTGCTGATAATGGAGATTGTATTCATTTGTTAACCAATGGGGTTGGATGTCATTTTTTTTCTTGTGGGTGTGGGAGCTGGGGTTTCGCGGTCTTTTTGAGAGTCGGGGAAGAAGACGCCGAAGAAGGTGGATGTGTGCCACACTGCTTGGTTGACCACTTCAGGTGGTCCCAGGCGTGAGGTCGTGGAGGTCAGAGTAGAACGAGAGTGGTCGAGCGGTTCGATGGTTGAGCTCCAACGATGTGCACTAAATTGACTGAACTCTGATAAGTTTTGGTGCCTTTTTCTTTATTTTCTTTTCCTTCATATATACTATATTGTTAGTATTCACTTAGTTCTAGTAAAATTCTTAAGTATATTCTATAACTGAATCTGGTGTGATATTGTGCGTGTGACGCTGTGTTAACTTGTTTTTCACAGCACCTGCATATACAGGAGGCGGGGTTGACGAGTGGCTGGAATTTCCCCCTAGACATATACCAGCCTGTCGTGTAAGCATTACATGTGTGTGTGTAATCCTCAGGTTTGGCCAGCTGCATTAATCTAGGGGGAGGCAGCCTCCTGCCCGGCCAAACTTGAAAAATCTGGTTTGGGTGGATGTTTTGTGATATGTCTGCTGTTACAAATCAGCACCACAAAATAACAAACAGTACACAATATGCAATTAAACGAATGAGCTTTATAATTCTTAATCTGACTATAGTGAGGAAAGCAAAAAGGAAAAGGGGCTGTTTTAATGAAATAGTCTGGTGTGCACTTTGGAGCTCATGGTTTTCCCGTCTGGTCATTCTCCACCCATTTCCCCCAGGTGTTGTCGAGTCCCAACCCCGTTCCAAGTCCACTCAGTCCTGCAGACTAAGACTTCCCCGTTCTGGCATCTTCTCCTGAACCAAAAGCCCATGAAATCCCTTCTCTCAGGCACATAAGAAAGAAAAACACCTCCCCTCATTGGCCAGTGCATGTTCCAAAGCCCCTGTTACCTCTAGTCATAACCCAAACACTGCAGCTACAGAGAAATCATTACTTTAGCAGTGAACCCATTGGAAGTGTATCCATATTTCTATAACTACATACAGTATGTACATAAGTTGAGATGCATTCTATATGGAGTTGTTTATGGCTAAGCAGGGAGAAGTGTTGTATATTTATTATTCGAGTAATAGTATTTGATTTCGCATTCTTTGTTGTTTACGCATTCATTATGGGTTATCAGTAAAAGGATGTGAATAGCATATGTCATCACATCATGTGTGTGTGCCTCACTAAAGACAATCAAAGCATACATGATATCCTCAGCTCTGTGTTTTCCTTTTGATCAGTTTTTGGAGTTACAAAACAGAACAGGGTCTTGTGGTCAATTCCTATACCAGACAGTGATGCACCAGTCAGGACACTCTCAATGGTGGTCCTGTTAAAATTGGTTAAGCTGAGGGGAGGGGTAGCCTCCCTCACCTCAATGCTAAGTATGATGATACTTGTGAATATTTTTATGGTTAAAGATTATTTTTCAAAATCAAATAAAAATGAATGCAGAGGAGATTTAGTCCCCGGGGTCCCCTCATGATGTTTGAGAGGGCTCTCTCAGCTTCTCATATCTCAAAATCTCACCTGGTCCCTTAACACCAGCTCTATAGCAAAGAAAGCCCAGAAGCATCTCTACTTTCTGCGAAGGCTGAGGAAAGTCCATCTTCCACCCCCCCATCCTCATCACATTCTACAGGGGTTGTATTGGGAGCATCCTGAGCAACAGCATCACAGCCTGGTTCAGAAATTTCACCATCTCGGATCACAAGACCCTGCAGCGGATAGTGAGGTCAGCTGAAAAGATCATCGGGGTCTCTCTTCACGCCATCACGGACCTTTACTCTACACGCTGCATCCACAAAGGAAACAGCATTATGAAGGACCCCATGCTCCCCTCATACAATCTCTTCTCCCTCCTGCCATCTCGGAAAAGGCTCCGAAGCATTTGGGCTCTCACGACCAGACTATGTAACAGTTTCTTCCCCCAAAGCTATCAGACTCCTCAATACCCAGAGCCTGGACTGACATCTTGCCCTATGGTCCTGTTTATTATTTATTGTAATGTCTGCATTGTTTTTGTGCACTTTATGCAGTCCTGTGTAGGTCTGTGGTCTAGTGTAGCTTTCTCCGTGTTGTTTTTTTCCATAGTTCAGTCTAGTGTTTGTACTGTGACATGTAACACATGGTCTTGAAAAACGTTGTCTCATTTTTACTACATACTGTAATAAACCAAATGGCCAGGAATGGGTGCCTTAGCACACAGTTCAGCACTGCTAACCCAGACACAGTCCCTGTAAGTCTGTTTTTTTTTTCAGAAATTCAGTGCGGTTACAGGCCCCTCCAGTCTAATGAGACTGTGCCACCCAATTACACACGTGACCATTTAACCTTTCCCTTTGGACTGTGTGAGGAAGCCTGAGTACCCAGAGGAATGCCACGCAGTCAAGGGCAGACATACAAGCTCCTTACAGGCAATTGACTGGAGCTGTAACGCAGGGCAGGAGGGGGTGGGAAGGGGCAGCTGGGGAGGCTGTTGCTTCCATCAAATGTGCTCTGGGCTGATCTGTCATCTGCCAATACTTCCGTACCCTAAACCCTACAGAAAGCTACAGTGAATGTTGGACACTGCCCAGTCCATCACAAGCAAACCCTCCCCACCACTGAGCACATCAACATGGAGTGCTGCCCCAAGAAAGCAGCATCCATCATCAGGGAACCCCCCCCCCCCTCCACTGTGTCTGTGCACAACTACATATCAATTAAATGAAAGCATAGATTTCACTGGTGCAAGAGAGAGAGAGAGGGAGAGAGAGAGAGAGCAAGCTGATCAATGCACATTGGTAGGCAACAGATCAATGCTCATGGGTAGATATCACTCCATACATAGTGCTAATGGGGGGGGGGGTCATTGCTCTAAAAGAAATAGATCCATACATTTACACTTCCTCCTCCTTTAGATTAATGTAACATAAAACTGTGTATGTACAAAGCATTCAATTTCCCTTTCACTGACCACATTCAAATAAACATGCTTTCACAATAACGGTCCATAACTAACCTCACAGTTCTAAAGTTTCAGTCCTTTGGGTGGCACTCAGTTTCTCTCATGATAGCGCCTCTGGACCTGTCGGGTGGCATCAGGTTTGGCAGGTGTCTTGTCAAAGGCTACATTCTTGGTTGCTAGTGTCACTTGCTGTCAGTCATATGATCATGGCTCAGCAGCAAGTCTGGTGGCTGTAGCCTGTCCATCTTGTTGGACGCAATCAACTCATGTGGTCTTTGGTTGAGCATCCAGTATCTGGTCCACTTGACGTCTCCATGAATGATCTCCAACATGGTCTCTGGCCTGAGCTCTACGGTCTGTGGTCTATGGTCTCTGGCCTGAGCTCTACGGTCTGTGGTCTATGGTCTCTGGCCTGAGCTCTACGGTCTCTGGCCTGAGCTCTACGGTCTGTGGTCTATGGTCTCTGGCCTGAGCTCTACGGTCTGTGGTCTATGGTCTCTGGCCTGAGCTCTACGGTCTGTGGTCTATGGTCTCTGGCCTGAGCTCTACGGTCTGTGTTCTATGGTCTCTGGCCTGTTCTACGGTCTGTGGTCTGTGGTGTCTGGCCTGAGTTCTACGGTCTGTGGTCTATGGTCTCTGGCCTGAGCTCTACGGTCTGTGTTCTATGGTCTCTGGCCTGAGTTCTACGGTCTGTGGTCTGTGGTGTCTGGCCTGAGTTCTACGGTCTGTGGTCTATGGTCTCTGGCCTGAGCTCTACGGTCTGTGGTCTACGGTCTGTGGCCTGAGCTCTACGGTCTGTGTTCTATGGTCTCTGGCCTGAGCTCTACGGTCTGTGGTCTATGGTCTGTGGCCTGAGCTTTACGGTCTGTGGTCTATGGTCTCTGGCCTGAGCTCTACGGTCTGTGGTCTATGGACTCTGGCCTGAGCTCTACGGTCTGTGGTCTATGGTCTCTGGCCTGAGCTCTACGGTCTGTGGTCTACGGTCTCTGGCCTGAGCTCTACGGTCTGTGGTCTATGGTCTCTGGCCTGAGCTCTACGGTCTGTGGTCTATGGTCTCTGGCCTGAGCTCTACGGTCTGTGGTCTACGGTCTCTGGCCTGAGCTCTACGGTCTGTGGTCTATGGTCTCTGGCCTGAGCTCTACGGTCTGTGGTCTATGGTCTCTGGCCTGAGCTCTACGGTCTGTGGTCTATGGTCTCTGGCCTGAGCTCTACGGTCTCTGGCCTGAGCTCTACGGTCTGTGGTCTATGGTCTCTGGCCTGAGCTCTACGATCTGGGGTCTATGGTCTCTGGCCTGAGCTCTACGATCTGTGGTCTACGGTCTGTGGTCTACGGTCTGTGGCCTGAGCTCTACGGTCTGTGTTCTATGGTCTCTGGCCTGAGCTCTACGGTCTGTGGTCTATGGTCTCTGGCCTGAGCTCTACAGTTTGTGGTCTATGGTCTCTAGCCTGAGTTCTACGGTTTGTGGCCTGAGCTCTATGGTCTGTGGTCTATGGTCTCTGGCCTGAGCTCTACAGTTTGTGGTCTATGGTCTCTGGCCTGAGCTCTACGGTCTCTGGCCTGAGCTCCACGGTCTACGGTCTGTGGTCTATGGTCTCTGGCCTGAGTTCTACGGTCTGTGGTCTATGGTCTCTGGCCTGAGCTCTACGGTCTGTTGTCCATGGTCTCTGGCCTGAGCTCTACAGTTTGTGGTCTATGGTCTCTAGCCTGAGTTCTACGGTTTGTGGCCTGAGCTCTATGGTCTGTGGTCTATGGTCTCTGGCCTGAGCTCTACGGTCTGTGGTCTACGGTCTGTGGCCTGAGCTCTACGGTCTGTAGTCTATGGTCTCTGGCCTGAGCTCTACGGTCTGTGGTCTATGGTCTCTGGCCTGAGTTCTACGGTCTGTGGCCTGAGCTCTATGGTCTGTGGTCTATGGTCTGTGGCCTGAGTTCTACGGTCTGTGGTCTATGGTCTCTGGCCTGAGCTCTACGGTCTGTGGTCTATGGTCTCTGGCCTGAGCTCTACGGTCTGTGGTCTATGGTCTCTGGCCTGAGCTCTACGGTCTGTGGTCTATGGTCTCTGGCCTGAGCTCTACGGTCTGTGGTCTATGGTCTCTGGCCTGAGCTCTACGGTCTGTGGTCTATGGTCTCTGGCCTGAGCTCTACGGTCTGTGCTCTGTTGTCTGTGGACTATGGTTTCTGGCGGTCCAGATCTTGTAGCTATACTACCTGATGTCCACTTGTCTTCTCAGTAATCATGGGCTAGGACTTCCCGTCTAACTTCGAAGCTCCTTGCTGCTTCACTTGGCAACTGGCTGAACTGTTCATTCTGCACTTCCCTCCGTAGATTGGTTTCAGGAGGACTATGCGAGATCTCAGATTCCTGCTCGTGAGCAGCATTGCAGGTGTTTGATTTCTCATTGCATGAACAGAGTTCTGCTACACTAAAAGGAAGTTGTCCACCCTGTGCTGTAGAGAAATGTCCTCCTTGTCCATAGTTTTAAACGACTTCTTGAAGTCTTGGATAAGCCTTTCAGTTAACCCTTTCATTGCTGGGTGGTGTGGAGCTGACTTGAAATGTTTGATGCTATTTTCCTTTATGAATAATCTGAACTCTTTTGACATGTATTGTGGCACGTTGTAACTCACAATTTGTTCAGGTAAACCACTTCTGGCAAAGATTGGCGTCAGAGAAGAAACAGTGTTTGCTGAAGTGGTTGACTTCATTGGTATGACCTCCAGCCACTTTGAATGAGCATCCACAGCGATCAGAAACATGGGGTCTGTGAATGGTCAGGGAGAGTCAACATGCACTCTTTGCCATGGAGATGTCAGCCACTCCCATGGGTGTAATGGTGGAGGTGCATTTTGAACTTTGTGGCATCCAGAACAGCTTTTAGCCAAGTCTTCAATCCGTTTACCTATTCCTGGCCACCACACATAACTCCGGGCGAGACACTTGATCTTGACTGTACCCATGTGACCTTCATGCAGATTCTCTGACACTCTGGTGTGCAGTTCAGAGGGAACCACAACACGAGATCCACACGTCAGCGTTCTTTGACATACTGACAGTTCCTGCCACCTCGCTGAAAACTCTGGAAACATAAGTTACCATGGAGTGGACTACCTTGCATGGTGATGCTATTGACTTTTGACAATGTTGGGTCATTCCTTGTTTCTCTTTGTATTTAGGAATTTGGTACTGGCAGCTGTTCCACCAATGCAGTGTGGAACCCCTCTTCTGGGTCACAGTATGAAGAATTTACTTCTTCAGTTGTCAACAGTGGAAGACGTGACAAGCCATTAGCATTGCCGTGTTGTTTGGTGCCCCTGAACTCTATGTCATAAGAGTGGGTTCTGAGGAACAGTGCCCAACATTGTAACCGGGTAGCAGTCATCACTGGAATTCCCTTCCTGGGATTGAAGATGGTTGATGGTTTGTCACTAGTGTAAGCTTTTGACTGTAGAGGTAGTGGTGAACTTCTTTATTCCCCGTACTAGAGTAAGGGACTCTTGGTCAATCTGTGCACAGTTGCAATCTGTGCTCATTGGTGATCCTGAAGCAAACACAATCAGACATTCAGATTCATCTTTCAACATGTGTGACAAAATGGATCCAATGCCCTAAGGGGACACATCACATGCCAGTCTGATAGGCAGGGATAGGTTTAATGGGTGAGCAGTTCATCTGATATTATTAGTCTATTTGTTTCATGAATGCTCTTTCACATCTTTCTGACCATTCACACTTTGCTCCTGTCTGTAAAAGTGTGTTCAATGGGTGCAGCACTGTAGCAATGTTTGGGAGAAACTGGTGGCACTAACAAGACCCAAGTATGACCTGAGTTGTGACACATTTTCTGGTTTGGGTGCCTGTAGCACTGCTTCAGTCTTCTCTTGTGACTTGTCAATGACATGTCCACAATGAGATTTCATTCTTGAAACACTCACATTTGTCTCTCTTCGCATGCAGACCATACTCACTCAGCCTGGTAAACACTTTACCAAGGTTCTGGAGGAGCATTTCATCTTTCTTGCTAGTCACAATGATGTCATCAGGGAAACATTGCGTTCCTGGGATATCTTGGAGCATTCGGTTTGCTCTTTGCCAAATTTCTGGACCTGATGCAATGCCAAAGACGAGACAGGAATACTGGAACAGTCCCTTGTGAGTTCTGATTGTGAGGAAATTCCTGCTTGACTCTTCAGCCTCCATTTGCAGATAGGCTTGTGACAAGTCAATCTTTGAAAACCTCTCCCCACCTGCCAAAGATGCGAAAATATCTCCATTCATGGCAGGATATGCAAAACCGGGTTGATGCTCACTTTGAAATTCCCTCAATGAGAATGGCTCCAGCCTTGAATACTGGGACAATGGGCGAGGCCCAATCACTCCATTCAACTTGGAGAAAATTCCAGGTGTCTCCAAGCTCTGAAGTTCAGCACTACTTTGGGATGTAGTGCACAAGGCACTGGATGCACTTTATGGAATCTTGGTGTTGCTGCTTCATCCAGTTCAGTTCTGGCCTTCATGCCTTTGAGGTTACCAATCCCCTTCTCAAACACCATTAAGCAGCGGTGTCAGTCTCTTGTCAGTGTTACCTTTTGGGCTGTAGTTACTTGTTGATGTCCCACTGAAAGCTCAGATTGAGTGCCAGTCTAGTTTTTCTCAACCTCTCTGTCTGAACAGTGCTGGCCCTCCGCATTTCAACACTTAAAGCTCTAACTCAGTGTTTGGCCTCCATACGTCACATTCACTTTCAGTTTGCCTTTGGGAAACACTTTGTACCTGTGTAGGTCTTTAGCATCACTGAGGTCTTTTTTATGGTAGCTTTGAAAACAGTCGTAGTCAGCCTCTGAAATTATAGACAAAGCTGATCCTGTATTCAGCTCCATTTTCAGTTTTACACTGGACACATCTATTGTGATCCAGATGATTTTGTGATCTGCTTCAGTCATACTATGCAGTTCTGGACAGTACATTTCAACTTTGTCAGCCTCTACATGGTCCAACTCTGTTTCAGATGCGATCTCTTTATGCACTTGCTTAATTTTGTTTTTGAAACCTTTCATGCTGTGTGTTTTTTCTCTTTGGTTGTGCTTATTTTCTGCCTGGCACACTCTCTATGTGACACTTCCTGCAAACTTCTTCTTTGAACCAACAGTCATTTCCATTATAGAAGGATGCCACTGATAGTATCTTTGGCTTTTTGCACCATTCAGGGACATTTTGTGCATTTCACATTCTAAACTCTTCTTCTGTCCTTCTGCTACATCCCTTGCTGTGATCTCTAACAATATTGCAATGGTCAATGCCTGTTTCTAAGGTTAGGTTTCTTTCTGACAGTAGCCTCATTAGAGTGCTTTGACTATACAGACCACATCAGGCCTGTCCCTTAGTACATCAGAAAGTCCATCTCTAAAGTCACAGTACTGGGAAAGTTTGCACAGTTCTGCAAAATATTCAGAAATGCTTTCATCCTTTGACTGGATTCTTTTGGGAAATCTAATCTCTCAGCTATTTCCAGCAGTTTAGGGCTCAAGTGATTTTGTAAAAATTGCAACAATTTTGTCTTACTTGCTGGCTTTGCAGGGGTTTACAAAGTTGCATAAGAGCCTGTAAGTTCTAGCACTCATTAAGCTGAGAAGCTTTGAGGGCTTCTTTTCCTCATCCACCTCATTCGCCTTACAATATCCTCTCAATATACAACTCCCTTCATTAGCACTATCAAGTTTGTCAACTTTCCTAGCTAAAGCTATTGTCACATTATTTTCACTCTAACCTTGCTAGATGTGTGCCTTTCACTGTTTACTATGCAGTTACTCACAAGCCCTTTCATTAGCATCTGTGACAGCTTTCTCTGTACTGTTTAAATTTCCTTCCGCTGTCTCATCCTGCAATCATCCTGTAACTGTCGATGCAGCTGGTGATGCTCTATGACAATTGGGTTCATACTTACTGTCAATTTGCTGTGTCTGTGTAACTACGTATCAATTAAATAAAAGCACGCCCACAGGAGGTGGCTTTAACGTGTATTCACATTGCAGTGAGAGAGAGACTCTATCTATGCCTCTTATCATCTTGCATGTCTCTATAAAGTCACCTCTCATCCTCCCTCACTCCAAAGAGAAAAGACCTAGCTCGCTCAACCTATCCTCACAAGACATGCTCTCTAACACAGGCATCATGCTGGTAAATCTCCTTTGTACCCTCTATAAAGCTTCCTATAATGAGGTGACTAAACCTGAACACAGCAGTCCAAGTGTGATCAAACTACATTTATAGAATGAAACACATACAACGCTTCTCACATACTCAGCTTCTCTCTTCATCCCCTTCTTCCCCCTCATCTGGTCTCACCTATCACCTGCCAGTTTTTACCCCTTCCACTCCCCCCAACTTATTCATGCTTCTGCCTCCTTCCTTTCCTGTCCTAATGAAGGGACTCAGCCTGAAATATCAACTGTTTATTCATCCTAACCTTCTGAGCAGCTTCAGCAGTCTGTATGCCTTGCTCTGGTTTCCAGCATCTGCAGAATCTCTTGCCTCAATGGAAGCCCAACCGGCCCAGACCACCAGCACCAGATCCACCTGTTCAGACTCAGTAGGGAGACGCAGAACCACAGCAGGAACAGACTGAGGACTGAACAGGGAGAGAAAGAGGGAGGGATAGAGAAGGTGGGGAAGGGGTAAGCTGAATTGTTACCATCGCAACCTCTCTCAAACTGCACATTGCTATTTCACCCTGTAGTCAGCAGCTTTCCATCCAGTCAGCCGGTTGCCATTAAGGTAATCTACTCTGTCCCGTTTCCTTGTTTCTCTCTCCCTCACTGTGTTAACAGCCTCTCTGTGGCGTGGTAGGAAATGAAAGCAGAATGCAACCACCAGCCTGAGAAACAGGTTTCAAGGTTAGATGCTACGAGTTGGGCTCAGGACAAACAGCCATCTTGCGAGGCAGAGCAGAAATGAGAGTCCCACTGTTTACGACCCCGTACTTCCGAGACAGCTTCAGATGGCATTTCAGGTTCCAAGAAACAGTAGGTGCAGGAAATCCAGAGCAAAACAAAAACCACGAAGTGTCTGGAGAAATCTCACCCGGCCAAGCAGCATCTGTGCAAAGAGAAGCAGTCAACATTCAGAATCAGAATCAGCTTTAATATCACTGCTATACATTGTGAAATCTGTTGCAGTGCATTGCAAGGCCTAACAATAAAATCTATAAAGCACAAGAAGAAGTAGATATAAAATATAAAATAAGTAGTGCAAAAAGAGAGAGAAAAATTACTAAGATAGTGTTACATAGGTTCAGAAATCTGATGGCAGAGGGGAAGGAATTGTTCCTGAATTGTTGAGTGTGTGCCTTCAGGCTCCTGTACCTCCTCCCTGATGGTAGCAATGAGAAGAGGGCATATCCTGGGTGATGGGGTCCTTAATAATGATTGCCACCCTTTTGAGGCATCACCTGGTGAAGATTACCTGTATGCTGGGGAGGTTATTGCCTGTGATGGAACTTGCTGCATTTACAACTTTCTGCAGCTTTTTCCAACCCTGTGAAGTGGCCCCTCCGTACTACATGGAGAAACATCTAATCCTAAAGCCTGTTTCTCAGGTTGGTGGCGTCATTCTGATTTCATTTCTTACTACACCAGAGAGGCTGTAGAAATCTGTGAGTATCTTTGATGATGTACCAAATCTGCTCAAACTCCTAGTGAAATATAGCTGTCATTGTCCCTTCTTTGTATTGCATCAATAAGTTGGGCCCAGGATAGATCTTCAGAGATAAAACATTTCTTACCTGAGACCCTTCTTCAGAACTGCTGAATTTTGCCATTGCCTGATTCCTGTCCTACAGATACCATAAAACCAGAAGCCCATAAAACTTAGGAGCAGAATTAGGCCATTCAACCCATCAAGTCTGCTCTGGCATTTCAGCATGGCTAATTTATTATCCCTCTCAACTCATTCTCCTGCCTTCTCCCTGTAATCTCTGATGCCCTGACTAATCGAGAATTTATCCACTTTAAATGTACCCAATAACTTGCCACAGCCAACGAATTCCACAGATTCAGCACCCTCTGGCTAAAGAAATTCCTCCTTATCTCTGTTCTAAAAGGATGCCTCTCTATACTTTGACTTCAAGTCAAGTCAAGCCACTTCAAGTCATTTATTGTCATTTAACTATATAAATGTATATAGAAATGAGACAATGTTTCTCCAAATCAGGGTGTAAAGCACAGTATAACACATGAGTTTGGATAAACTTTACAGGTGAATCACACATAAATAACAAGCTAAAGTGCATTAATATTAAATATTGTAAGGTGCAGAACAAGTGACATTTTGAATATGATGTGGCCGGGAATTTAGAATCCTAACAGCCTGGGAGAAGAAACTGTTTCTTATCTGGAGCTTTCTTGTTTTTATGTGTTGGAGCCTCCTGCCAAATGGCAGAAAGTCAAAGAGGATGCTGGATGGATGGGTGGGGTCCTTAATAATACTGAGGGTCCTGTGTATGCAGCATTCTTGATAAATGTCCTCAATGGATGGCAGGGAGACCCCTATGATCCTCTCAGCTGTTTTTCACAGTTCCTTGCAGGGAATTCCAGGCTGACGCTCGGCTGCTCCAATACCAGATGGGTTTGGGTCTGGGTATTTGATCCTCCACAAAATTCCACGTGGGAATTTAAACTGAGGTGGCAGTGTTTTTTTTTACGAGGTCGAGTTGTGAGCTCAACGTCAACCCGGTACAGATGGAGAGCGCACTTGGGAGCGGTCTGTCACTGGACCGAACTTGGAAACCTCCATTCTCGAGCCTGGCACTGATCTCATTGTGCCACCAGCCGACCTGGCAGATGGAGCTGCGACTTGTCAGGATGCTCTCAATGGTGCTCCTGTAAAACACAGTTAAGATGGCGGGGGGGGGGGGGGGTGGTTTGGGGGGAACCTTGCTTGCCTCAATCTTCTTAGGAAGTGAGATGCTGCTGTGTTATCTTGTCCAGGGACCATGTGAGGTCAACCATGATGTGAACTCCCAGGAACTTGGTTCACTTAACTCTTTCCACAGAGGACCCATGTATTTGCAGAGGGGGATGGTTTGTCTACACCTTCCTGAAGTCCACAATGATTTCCTTGGTCTTCTCCATGTTCGGGCTTACGGTGTTCTTCTCACACCAAGCCACCAGCTGCTCCACTTCCTCTCTATACTCCGTCTCATCAGCATTCTTGATGAGGTCAACCACGGTTGAGTCACAGCACACTTGATAACAAGGTTTGAATTGGATCCAGCGACACAGACATGTGCCAGCAGTGTGACGAGCAGTAGCCTGAGAACACAGCACTGGAGGACACCAGTTCAGTGCTCAGCGTAATGAGACGAGAGACATTGTTGCCCACACACACGGACTGCAGCCTTACTGTTAAGAAACTTACTGCAGAGGTTCACACACTATAGGAAACATCCACTCCACATCCACTTTATGTGGACCTTTCAATATTCATTAGGTTTCAAGGAGATTCCTCGCCCCCCTCATTCTAAACTCCAGCAAGTACAGGCCCAAAATCATCAAACACTCCTTATACATTAACCCTTTCATTCCTGGGATAATTGTCAAGAACCTCCTCTGGACCCTCTCCAATGCCAGCACACCTTTTCTTAGATGAGGAGCTCAAAACTGCTCACAATACTCCAAGTGCGGTCTGACCAATGTCTTATAAAGCCTCAGCATTACATCCTCGCTCTTATATTTTTACATTATACATCCCAACCCGATGAACTATTCCATTATTTTCTGTGCAAAATTGAGGTATCTTGGCTTTTGCAAAACCAACTTTACAGGTGTTGTTGGCAAAAGCGCATACAGCTGGTATATCTCCCCCAGGTACAATGGTCTGACCAGGCTACGTTCCTGACAGCAATGCACACAAAGAGCTGGATGAAGTCAGTGGATCAGGCAGCGTCTATGGAGTGAAACATGCAGTTGTCATTTTGAGTTGAGGCACTTCACTGAGGGTCCAGAGGAAGAGTCTCCGCCTGAGTCCATTTCCCTCCACACAGATGCTGCCCGGCCTGCTGAGTTCCTGCAGCACATTGTGGGTTGCTCCAGATGGTAGCATCTGCAGGGTCTCCTGTATTCCAGTCACATGGACCAAGGAGATGCCCAGACTAAAAACCCTGAACTGTACAAGAAGCGGGTAGAACTTCAAACTAAGTTTGACTTTATCTCCACTCAACCAGTTGAACATCAGCTTCTTGAAAGCAAGAGCTAATTTTACATTCATGGTGATAAATCTGACAAGTTTTCAGTTAACCAATTAAGAGGGTCTAAAGCTAAAAAACATATTACAAAGATTCGAATGGAAAATGGGAATATTACTTCAAATCATTCTGAAATTAATGATTCATTTAAAAATTATTATTCTCGACTTTATACCTCCGAATCTTTAAATGATAATATTTCTGTTGACCATTTTTTAAATAGTTTGAATATTCCTTCGCTCTCCTCTGACTTTAAAACAAAACTCAGTGAGCCATTATCATTAGAAGAAATATCTTCTGCCATTTCTGCACTGCAGTTGGGCAAATCTCTTGGACCTGATGGGTTCTCTGCAGAATTTTATAAATCATTCTCCTCACTACTTTCATCTCAATTATTTTTAGTTCTATCTGATCCGTTTAAACATGGTAAATTGTCACCATCATTTAATGAGGCATGTACTATTCTTTTAGCTAAAAAAAGGTAAGGATCCAAGAGTGTTCTTCATATAGGCCGATATCTTTGTTAAATGTTGATGTTAAAATTTTGGCTAAAGTTTTAGCTTACAGATTGGAGATTATAATTATACCTTCTATCATTTCTGATGTTCAAACCTGGACCAAGGAGGAGGGTCACAGAATAGCAAATAAACAGCACCAGCAGTCAGAGGGTCCAGAAATCTCTACTGGGGGGTGGGGAAGGAATAGTCAGTGGTTATTTTCTCCTCCACAGATGCTGCTTGACCCATCAGGTTCCGCCAGCTGTTTGTGTTCAAGTCCAAGTTCAAGTTTATTTTTATTCAATCGACACATGTATACTGCTCAACATTCCTCTGTACCAAAGTGCACAGCACACAAAGTAAGATTATCACAATTAAATTAACAAATAAAATGGATGAATGACACAAGTTAAAACGTAAACTGTAGAATGGTACTGGCACTTCATAGGTGGTGAGATCTGAGTGGTTTCAGGGAGTTCAGTTGTCTTACGTCCTGGAGGAAGAAGCTAACAGTTTCCCATCCTAATGTCCTAATGCTATGGTACCTCCTGCCTGATGGGAGGAGGGTCAAAGAAACTTCTGGATGGATGGGAAGGATGACTGACAATACTAAGCACCCTGCTCCTTGTAGATACCTCATATGGGTGGAAGACAGACACCGAGGATCCTCTCAATTGCTGTGGATACCGGAATCTAGAGTCTCCCTTGGGTCTTAAGTAAATAGCCCGGGTTGCTTGCCTGGCAAGTAAGAGGTGGATTAATAGTTGCCAGCAAACAGAGCTACATGAAAGCAGACAGACACAGCTTGGTGTCTGACCTAGATGGGCAAAGGGTCAGCAAAAACGGTAAAAAAACTGACCATCCCGCAAAAAAAGATGGTTAAGAAGGTGTATGGTATGTGTGTTTGCCTTCATTAATTGGGGAAATTGATTTCAAGAGCTGTGATGTGATATTGCAGCTCTGTAAAACCCCCCTGGTTAGACCACATTTGGAGTATTGTGTTTAATTCTGGTTGCCTCATTATAGGAAAAGTACACATGTTTTAAAGAGGGTCCAGGGGATATTTACCAGGATGCTTCCTGGATTAGAAAGCATGTCTTATAAGGAAAGGTGGAGTAAACTAGGACTTTTCTCTTTGGAGAAAAGGAGGATAAGAGGTGACTTGATAGAGGAGTAAAAAATAATAAGAAGTACAGGTAGAGTGGACAGTCAGATTATTCCCCAGGGCGATGATAGCTAATACGAGGGGGCATAATTTTAAATTGATTGGAGGAAAGTGTAGCAGATGTGAAAGGTGATTTTTTTTAATATTCAGATTGGTGGGTGCATGGAACACCTTGTCAGGGTGGTGGTAAGGGAAGATACATTTGAGGCATTTAAGAAACTCTTAGATAGGCACATGGATGATAGAAAAATGGAGGGTATCTGGGAGGGAAAGAGTAGATTGATCTTAGAGTAGGTTAAAAGGTTAGCACAGCATCACGGGCCGAAGGGCCTGCACTATGCTATAATGTTCTAAGTTCTTTGCTCCTCTCTAATCCTCTCCTCACTACACAAGATCTTTTGAATATTGGAAATCCAAAGGCAACACACACGAAGTACTGTAGGAGCTCAGCAGGTCTAGCAGCACTTATGGAGGGGATAAACATTTGACATTTCAGACTGAGACTTTTCATCAGGATTGGAAAGGAAGGGGCAGAAGTTAGAGTAAGAAGGTGGGGAGAGAGGAGGAGGATAAGCTGGCAGGCGATAGGTGAGGGGAAAGGTGCGTGAGTGGGGTAGTAAGAAGCTGGGAGGTGATAGGTGGAAGAGGTGAAGGTCTGAAGAAGAAGGAATCTGATGGGAGAGGACAGAGACCTTGGGAGAAAGGGAAGGAGGAGGGGCACCAAAGGGAGGTGATGTGCAGGTGAAAAGGGAAGGTGTAAGGAAAGGGGGGGGGGAAGAAATAACTGAAAGTTAGAAAAATTGATGTTCAGGTGGGAAGCTATCCAGATGGAATCTAGATGTCACTCCCCCAACCTGAGGTTGGCCTCACCCATGGCCGTGGCCAGGCATGTCAGAATAGGAATGGGAAGTCAAAGTAAAATATGTCAGTCCCGCCCTGGTTTAACATGCCAGGATACATAATGCAGTACTGGTCTCAGCTAAATTACATCTGCTATACCCTTGCCCAATTTGTCCTTTGTTCAAACTCAAGTGCCATCTATTAAGGTACTACCACAATTATAGTGTCATAGAAAAGTACAGCACAGGCGCTTCAGCCCATCTGGTCCATGCCAAAAATTATTTAAGCTTTCTACTCCCATTGACCTGCACCAGGCCCATAGCCCTCCATACCCCTTCCATCCATGTAGCTATCCAAACTTCACTTTAACATTGAGCTTGCATTCACCACTTGTGCCGGCAGCTCATTCCACACTCTCACAACCCTCTGAGTGAAGAAGTTTCCCCTCATGTTCCCCTTAAACTTTTCATCTTTCACCCTTAACCCATCCATGGTTGTAGTCCCATCCAATGTCAGTGCAAAAAGCCTGTTTACACCCTATCTATACCCCTCATAATTGTGTATACCTCTATCAAAACTCCTCACTCTTCTACATTCTAAAGAATACAGTCTTAACCTATTCAATCTTTCCTTATAACTCAGACCTGACAACATCCTTGTAAATTTTCTCTGTATTCTTTCAACCTTGTTTACATCTTTCCTGTAGATAGGATGACCAGAACTACAGTCAGTACTCCAAATTCCCTGCAGTATGGGCTGAAGTAAATAAAACCATTATGTTTTCTATAGCCTGACTTATGTGTGACCTCAATGTTCTGCATTTGCAAGTATTATCGAGATTACTCAGAATCAAAAACAGAACCAGGTTTATTATCACTGGCATGTGATGTGAAATTTGTTAACTTACCAGCCGCAGTTCAATGCAATACATAATCAAGCAGAGAGAAAAAAATAATTAATAAACACGTAAATCAATTATGTATATGGAATAGATTTTAAATGTGCAAAAACAAATACTGTATATAAAAAAAAGTGAGGTAGTGTCCATTCAATATCCATTTAGGAATCAGATGGCAGAGGGGAAGAAGCTGTTCCTGAATCGCTGAGTGTGTGCCCTCAGGCTTCTGTACCTCCTACATGACAGTGAGAAAAGGGCTTCCCTGTGTTCTGGAGATCCTTAATAATGGACACTGCCTTTCTGAGACACTGCTCCTTGATGATGTCCTGGGTACTTTGTAGGCTGGTACCCAAGATGGAGCTGACTAGATTTACAACCTTCTGCAGCTTCTTTTGGTCCTGTGCAGTAGCCACTCTATACCAGACAGTGATGCAGCCTGTCAGAATGCTCTCCACGGTACAGCTATAGAAGTTTTCGAGTGTATTTGTTGACATGTCAGATCTCTTCAAACTCCTAATGAAGTATATCCGCTGTCTTACCTTCTTTATAACTACATCAATATGTTGGGACCAGGTTAGATCCTTAGAGATCTTGACACCCAGGAACTTGAAGCTATTCACTCTCTCCACTTCTGATCCCTCTATGAGAACTGGAAGTAATACAGAAATTACTACAGCTGTGTAGCAGTTAACACAGTGCTATTACACCTTGGAGTGTCGGAGTTCAGAGTTCAATTCTGATGTCATCTGTAAGGAATGTATACGTTCTCCCTGTGACCACGTGGGTTTCCTCCGGGTACTCTGGTTCCCTCCCAAAATCCAAAGGTGTATTGGCTGCGAGGTTAATTGGTCATTGTAAATTGTCCCGTGATTAGGCTGGAGTTAAGTAGTTGGGTTGCTGGGTTGTGCATATCAAAGGGCTGAAAGGGCCTGATCCATGTGGTGTTTCTAAATAATAAACCCTATTGAAACAATTCCTTCTCTCTCCCTGTTCCTCCCCACTCCCTCTCTCAGTGTCTCCCCCCTTCCCTCACTCTCTCCTCCTCCCTTTCTGCCCACTTCTCTTCTCTTTCTGTTACACATTCTCTCCATCTCTTAATCCTTCCCTCCACCCCTCTCTCACTCTTGTCTTCCCTCCTTCTTTCACTCTCTACCTCCTCCCCACCCTTCCCTCTCTCTGGCAAAAGGTCTATTCAGACACAGAAAACATAAGAGTGAGTGAATTATGCTGCAAGGGGAAAGGCCCTTCAGTCCATTGACACACTCTGACCATCAGCCCTACCATAACCCAATTTACTCTCCCCATGATCCACCACTCACCTACACAACAGGGGCATGTCGTAGTGGCCAATTAACCCATCGACCTGTGCGTCTTTGGGATGTGGGAGGAAACCCACATGGCCTCAGGGGGAGGAGGTGGGGAATATGCAACCTCCACACAAACCAGAGATCAGGATCGAACCCAGATTTCTGGCATTGTTAATAGCAGGTCTACTGGCTGGGGCATCACACACAACTGATATCAGAACCAGAATATCATCGGCAGGTGTCATGAAGTTTGTTGTTTAGCGGCAGCAGTTATTGCAATACATAAAAATAAAAACTATGTTACAATAAGAAGTATATATAAAGAAGATAATTAAATTAAATAATTAGTGTAAACAGAGAGGAAAGAAATACTGAGGTGATGTTCATGGGTTGATTGTCCATACAGAAATCTGATGGCGGAGGGGAAGAAGCTGTTCCTGAAATATTGAGTGTGTGCCTTTAGGCTCCTGTACCTCCTCCCTGATGACAGCAATAAGAGGAGGGCATTTCCTGAGGGTGATAGGGGTCCTTAATGATAGATGCTGCCTTTTTGAGGCATCACTTACTGCTGATGTCTTCCATGTTGAGGAGTCTAGTGCCCGTGACTAGAGCTGACTGAGTTTATTGTATCCGGTGCTCCTGGTGTAGCCTCCTGTAGAGCAGTGAGACCCCACGTAGACTGGGAGACCACTTCACGGAGCACCTACATTCCGTCTGCCAGAAAACATGGAATTTCCCAGAGGTCACCGGTTTCAACTCTACTTCACATTCCCATTCTGACAAGTCAGTCCATGACCTCCTCTACAGCCATGATGAGGCCACACTCAGGTTGGAGGAGCAACACCTTATATTCCATCTGGGTAGCCTCAAACCTTATGGAATAAACTTTTGATTTTCTGAACTTTCAGTAAATGCCCCATTCATCTCCTTCACCATTCCCCGTTCCTGTTCCCCTCTCTCACCTTTTCTTACCTGCCTATCACCTCTAATTGGTGTTCCCCTTCCCTTTCTTCCATGATCTTCTCCCTTCTCCAATCAGCTTTCCCTCTCTCCATCCCTGTATCTCTTTCACCAATCAACCTCCCAGCTCTTTACTTCAGCCCTTCCCCCCTCCTGGTTTCACCTTGACCTTCTTCCTCCCCTCACCCCCAAATTCTTCCTCTGACTTCTCATCTTTTTTTTCCAGTCCTGATGAAGGGTCTCGGCCTGAAACATTGACTGTTCACCCTTTTCTATAGACGCTGCCTGGCCTGCTGAGTTCCTCCAGCATTTTGTGCATGTTGTTTACCACCTCCTGCAGCCTTGCCTGATCCTGTGCAGTGGCCTCTCCACACCAGACGGTGATGCCACTGTACACCTTCAGCAGTTCAGGAATGGAGCAGAAAGCACTCCAGGGGAAACGGGACTTCAGGATTGAGCCGGGGTCTCTGCGGCTGTGATGGCACGATGCTGACAGCTGGAAGGCGTGCTCCTCTGTGCAGCAGAGGGAAATCTTGGACCCTCCTCTTCCACCTCCACATCCACAAAATGGAGGGAAAAATATGGGTGCTCATGGGTTGATTATCTGTTCAGAAATCAGATGGCGGAGGGGAAGAAGCCGTTCTTGAATTTGTATCTTCAGGCTCCTGGTCCTCCTTCCTGATGGTAGCACTGGACTAATGATTAACTGATAGTTTAAATAAGTGGTTGGAAGCAGCAGTGTTCTGATGCAAGAGCAGTACTGTAGAGTAGTGGTGAGCAGAATGCTATCACTACGCAAGTGATCGGGGTTCAATACCTGTCACTGCCTGTAAGGAGTTTGTACTTCCCCCATGTCTGTATGGGTTTCCTCTGGGTGCTCCGGTTCCTTCCCACATCCCGAAGATGCAGAAATAAGCTGTGGGAATGCTATGTTGGTACTGGAAGCAAGACGACTCCTGCGGGCTGCCGTCCAGCACGATCCTCACTGATTTGATGCATGTCTTATTGAGCATGTGACAAGTAAAGCTAATCTTCAGATGCTCGAGATTGCAGCGAGCAAGAATCGTATATCGGGATAAACGAAAATCAGAACACCTGCAGATGTGAAAACAAATGCAGAATGGGCACCAGAAACTGCTGACTCCCTCCGGCAGGTTTAACATTGTGAACAGCAACAACCTCAGGGATGCAGACCTTCAGAGAGATCTCAGGCTGCAAGACCATAGCTCCCTGAAAGTTCAAAGATCAGAGTAAATTTATTATTGGAGTACATATGTGTCACCGTGTGCAACCCTGAGATTCATTTCCTTGCAGGCATTCATGGTGAACATAGGAAAGCACACGAGAATCAATGAGAGAACACACCCAACAGGGCAGATGAAAAGGCAGTGTGCAGAAGACAGCAAGCTGTGCAAATACAAAATGAGAAAATAATGGCAATTTAAGTGGAGTGAACATCAGGTTTATTCATCAGTGACATACTGTAACAGAGAAGCTGCTGCTCCTAAAACATTGAGTGTGTCCATTCAAGCTCCTGCACCTTCTCTCTGATGGTAGTAATGAGAAGAGGGTTTCAGGAGGGTGAGGGCCCATCATCATGCATGCCTGTTTGAGGAACTGCCTTTTGAAGACATTCTCAATGGTGGGGAGGCTGGTGCCCCTAATGGAGCTGGCTGAGACTACAACCCTCTGGCTAGGCTGGTAAAGAGGGCGTACCCTCATGCATGCCTTCATCAGTCACTGGGTAGCAGATCTGGCACGACATGGTGCAGCTGGATAAAACATAGTTACGTCTCTGTTGGAGCACTGTCTGAGTTTCTGCCACAAGCAGCATGCATCAATAAGGACCACCGTCACCCGGCACATGCCCTCTTCTCATTGCTACCATCAGGGAGGAGGTACAGGAGCTCGAAGGCACACACTCAACAAATCAGGAACAGCTTCTTCCCCTCCACCATCAGATTTCTGAATGGACAATGAACCCATGAAACCTTCCTGAGTAATATTTTCCTCTCTTTTCACACTACTTGTTTAATATATATATATATATAAAACAACAAATTTCCTGATGTTATGGCAGTGATATTAAACCCGCTGATTCTGGGTAGTCTGGTTACTTCCCACAGAGATGTGGGTCAGTAGGTGAATCGACTGCTGTACACTGCCCCCCAGTGTCAGTTACTGGAACTGTACATTTTTAGTCATAAAGATGGCAGAGGCATTTTATGTTCAAGCCATGCGCATCAACTCATTTATTGTTGTCCAAACACTGAAATCAAAGCGCAGTAAAAACTGTACATAATTATGTCATCACTTCAGACCAGCCTCTTAAAGCGAAAGCCCAAATGAGTGCCATTGATTGTGAATTATGTACATTTCTCCCCAATTACCTTACCCGACAGTAGAATCTGAGGGAAGTTGTTGGAAGTGTATGGAGAATAAAATGGGATTAGTGAATGACTGGGGGTTCCAGGGAGGTGTAGCACCTCTGGTGAATGGGCTTGTCGCATCCGTTCATGGGGCAGCTCACTCAGCTTTGGTCACCTCTGGACACTCAGCTCTCACCTGAAGCTCCAAGTAGCTGTTTGTAGGCGACACTGGCCACACCTCATTGCACCGCTCCAACAGGCGGCCTCTTCCCCCAGTGAGATAGGGACGTGCCTGTCCTAGCATACAAAGTCAGCTCCGGAGGACTGGGCGGATTGGATATACAGTGAGACTCAATGGCCAGGAAGGCACGAAGGGTAACGTAATTCACAACCACTGACATTGAGTTGTGGTTTCACTTTAAGAGGCTGGTCTGACGTGATGACGTTATTACGTAATCTTTAATTACATTATTACATAATCATGGCCAATATGGTCTTTAAATTCTTCGGCATTATCATATCTGTCCTTGGACCTGCACATACGTGTCTCTACTTTCTTAGATGTTGCACTGGTTCAGTATGTTACCCGAACTTGTGGCAAACTCCTATAGATGCGCAGTGGAGAGTATCCTGACTGATTGCATCACGGTCTGGTATATTGCCAGCAATGAAAAAGTTTACAGAGAGTGGTGGACAGACCCAATCCCCCATAAGCAAAGCCATCTCCACCACTGAGTACTTCCACAAGAAGTGTTGACACAACAAAGCGGTCTCCATCATCACAGACCCCCACCATCCAGGCCACACTCTCTTCTCACTGCTGACATCAGGAAGAAGGAACAGGAGCCTCAACACCCACAACACCAGGTTCAGGAACAGTTATTACCAGTCAACCATCAGGCTTCTGAACCAGCATGGATAACTTCACTCACCCCAACACTGAACTGATCCCACGACCTACACACTCACTTTCAAGGACTCTACAACTCATGTTCTCAATATCTATTATTTACTTTTATTTGCACAAATCACACTGGCTGGTTGTCAGTCTTTGTTTAAGTGTAACTTTCCTTAAATCGATTGTACTTCTTTATTTTCCTGTAAATGCATCTCAGAGTTGTATGGAGATATATGCTTCAATAATAAAGTTACTTTGACTTGGGCTTTCAATCTCAGTAATTCAATTGTCAACAACCTCTACCATCAGGCAGGAGGTACAATAGCATTAGGGCAAGAACTGTTAGGATGGAAAACAATTTCTTGCCCCAGGCCTTAAGACTTATGAACTTCCTATCACCACCCAGTTCCCATTATGTATGAAGTACCAGTAGTATTGTTATCCTGTTCTATTTTTAACTTGTATCATATATGCACTCTATTATTTGTTAATGAGTTTGTGGTAATATTACTTTATGTGTTATGTGTGTGAGTTACCTGTTGTGCACTTTGGTCTGAAGGAATGTTGTTTCATTTACTTGGTGCAGATCTTGCAAATGTTGACGATGTACATTAACAATCTGGAAAAGGGACAGTGTAGTTAGTGTATCTAAGTTTGCTGATGACCCTAAACTGAGTGGAAAAGTGAATTGAGCAAAGGATGCGAAGAATCTGCGGAAAGATACAGATAGGTTAAGTGAGTGGGCCAAGGGGCTGGCAGATGGAATACAACTTTGGTAAATGAGAGGTCATCCACTTTGGAGGGAAAAATAGAAGATCAGATTATTATTTAAATGGTAAAAGATTGCAGCATGCAGCTGTGTAAAAGGATTTGGGAGAGCTTGTTCATGAATTGCAAATGGTTGTTTTGTAGGTGTAGGCTATCAAGAAGGCAAACGGAATGCTGGCCTTCATTGCTAGAGGGATTGAACTTAAGAACAGGGAGATCATGCTGCAACTATACAGGGTACTGGTGAGGCCGCACATGGAGTACTGTGTGCAGTTCTGGTCTCCATACTTGGGGAAGGATGTACTTACTGGCTTTGGAAGCAGTGCAGAGGAGGTTCACCCCGGTTGATTCCAGAGATGAAGGGGTTAACTTATGAGGAGAGATTGAGTCTCCTGGGACTGTACTTGCTGGAATTCAGAAGGATGAGAGGAGATCTTATAGAAACATAAAATTATGAAAGGGATGGATACGATAGAGGCAAAAAGGTTGTTTCTACCGGTAGATGAGACTAGAAGTAGGGGACATGGCCTCAAGATTCAGGGGAGTAGATTTAGGATGGAGATTAGGAAGAACTGCTTTTCCCAGAGAGTGGTGAATCTGTGGAATTCTCTGCCCAATGAAACAGTGAAGGCTACCTCAGTGAATATACTTAATACAAGGTTGGATAGATTTTTGCATAGTAGGGGAATTAAGGTTATGTGGAGAAAGCAGGTAGGTAGAGCTGAGTCCATGATCCAATCAGCCATGATCTTATTGAATGACAGAGCAGGCTTAATGGGCTGGAAGGCCTAATCATGCTCCTATTTCTTATGTTCTTATGTGGCTGTATAAATGTGCATGGTCATTTAACAATAAACTTTCACTTTCACTTCTTCCATGAGCTTAAGGTGTTTAAGGTAAATATTGTAATTCTTGGAAAGGAATGCTTC